>NC_059217.1:45442786-45495286 GCF_020615455.1 Coregonus clupeaformis
CCCCACTGTAAATAATATAAAGAATGATAGTAAAAAGCTTTGGAGCACCTTAAATGAAATTTTGGGCAAAAAGGCAAACTCCGCAGTAAACAAATTAACAACAGACTTTCAGCATGCTTATGGGGAAGAACAGCACATACACAAATGACTGATGACTGAGAGAAATTGATGATAAAAATATTGTGGGGGCTGTTTTGTTAGACTTCAGTGTGGCTTTTGACATTATCGATCATAGTCTGTTGCTGGAAAAACGTATGTGTTATGGCTTTATACCCCCTGCTATATTGTGGATGAAGAGTTACCTGTCTAACAGGACACAGAGGGTGGGCTTTAATGGAAGCCTCTCCAACAAAATACAGGTAGAATCAGGAATTCCCCAGGGCAGCTGTCTAGGCCCCTTACTTTTTTCAATCTTTCTAACGACATGCCACTAACTTTGAGTAAAGCCAGTGTGTCTATGTATGCGGACGACTCAACACTATACACGTCAGCTACCACAGCGATTGAAATGACAGCAACACTTAACAAAGAACTGCAGTTAGCTTCAGAATGGATGGCAAGGAATAAGTTAGTCCCTAATATTAAAAAAATTAACTAAAACAATGTATTTGGGACAACTCATTCATAAAAAATGTTGAGGAGACTAAATTGCTTGGAGTAACCCTGGATTGTAAACTGTCATGGTCAAAACATATTGATACAACAGTGGCTAGGATGGGGAGAAGTCCTACAGGCCCTAATTTTGTCGCACCTGGACTACTGTTCAGTTGTATGGTCAGGTGCCACAAAGATGTGTTATTGCCTATTCTTACCACGTGGGGGCGGCCCGTCAGGAAGTCCAGGATCCAGTTGCAGAGTGAGGTGGTTAGTCCCAGGTTCCTTAGTTTAGTGATGAGCTTTGTGGGCACTATGGTGTTGAACGCTGAGCTGTAGTCAATGAACAGCGTTCTCACATAGGTGTTCCTTTTGTCCAGGTGGGAAAGGGCAGTGTGGAGTGCGATTGAGATTGCATAATCTGTAGATCTGTTGGGGCGGTATGCAAATTGGAGTGGGTCTAGGGCCATGACCAGCCTTTCAAAGTACTTCATGGCTACCGACATGAGTGCTACGGTGCGGTAGTCATTTAGTCAGGTTACCTTTGCTTTCTTGGGCACAGGGACTATGGTGGTCTGCTTGAAACATGTAAGTATTACAGACTCGGTCAGGGAGAGGTTGAAAATGTCAGTGAAGACACTTACCAGTTGGTCAGCGCATGCTCTGAGTACACGTCCTGGTAATCCATCTGGCCCCGCGGCCTTGTGAATGTTGACCTGTTTAAAGGTCTGGCTCACATTGGCTACGGAGAGCGTGATCACACAGTCGTCCGGAACAGCTGGTGCTCTCATGCATGCTTCAGTGTTGCTTTTCTTCAAAGCGAGTATAAAAGGCATTTAGCCCGTCTGGTAGGATCGCGTCACTGGGCAGCTCGCGGCTGTGTTTCCCTTTGTAGTCCGTAATAGTTTGCAAGCCCTGCCACATCCGACGAGCATCAGAGCCGGTGTAGTAGGATTAAATCTTAGTCCTGTATTGACGCTTTGCCTGTTTGATGGTTTGTTTGAGGACATAGCGGGATTTCTTATAAGCGTCCGGGTCAGTGTCCCGCTCCTTGAAAGTGGCAGCTCTACCCTTTAGCTCGGTGCGGATGTTGCCTGGTTGGGATATGTACGTACAGTCACTGTGGGGACGATGTAGTCGATGCACTTATTGATGAAGCCGGTGACTGAGGTGATATACTCCTCAATGCCATTGGATGAATCCAGGAACATATTCCAGTCTGTGCTAGCAAAACAGTCCTGTAGCGTGGCATCCGCGTCATCTGACCACTTCCGTATTGAGTCACTGGTACTTCCTGCTTTAGTTTTTGCTTGTAAGCAGGAATCAGGAGGATAGAATTATGGTCAGATTTTCCAAATGGAGGGCGAGTGAGAGCTTTGTATGCGTCTCTGTGTGTGGAGTAAAGGTGGTCTAGAGTTGTTTTCCCTCTGGTTGCACATGTGACATGCTGGTAGAATTGAGGTAAAACAGATTTAAAGTTTTCCTGCATTAAAGGCCCCGGCCACTAAGAGCGCCGCTTCTGGATGAGCATTTTCTTGTTTGCTATGCAGGTCTATGTGAAAAAGTAGAAGTGTGGTCCTGGATGAGCATTTTCTTGTTTGCTTATGGCCTTCTACAGCTCGTTGAGTGCGGTCTTAGTGCCAGTGTCGGTTTGTGGTGGTAAATAGACGGCTACAAAGAATATAGATGAAAACTCTCTTGGTAGATAGTGTGGTCTACAGCTTATCATGAGGTACTCTACCTCAGGCGAGAATGCGAATGACGGGGATTTGGGCCTTGTCTGAGAGCAACATTATATCCTTCGCGTCAGACTCATAAAAAAAGAATATTTGTCCAGATCGAGGTGAGTAATCGCTGTTCTGATATCCAGAAGCTCACACAAAATAGCACAAAATAGCACAATTGAAGAATTGGCTACTATATTGTGATCACTACATCCGATAGATTTGGATACTGCTTTAAAGCAGATTTCTGCAGTATTAGTAAAGATGTGATCAATACATGTTGATGACTTCATTCCTGTTGTGTTTGTAACTACCCTGTTTCAGCATGATAGTGCACGGCCCCATGTGTCAAGGATCTGTACACAATTCCTGGAAGCTGAAAATGTCCCAGTTCTTCCATGGCCTGCATACTCACCAGACATGTCACCTATTGAGCATGTTTGGGATGCTCTGGATTGACATGTACGACAGCATATTCCAATTCCCGCCAATATCCAGTAACTTCGCACAGCCATTGAAGAGGAATGGGACAACATTCCACAGGCCACAATCAACAGCCTGATCAACTCTATGCGAATGTCACGACTTCCTCCGAAGCTGCCACCTCTCCTTGTTCGGGCAGGCTTCGGCGTGCGTCGTCACCGGCCTTCTAGCCACTGCCGCTCCTCATCTCATCATTCCATTTGTTTTGTCTTGTTTATTACACACACCTGGTTCATATCCCCTCATCAGTACCTGTATAAGTGTTCCCTCTGCCCCCTTGTCTTTGTGTGTGATTTTTTTGTGGAGGATAGTGAAGCTCGGTGGAGCTCCGTGTATTTTGTATCGCCAGGATATTTCCCTGTTTGCCTTGTATTTTCCAGTGCGCCTGTTTTGCGCACTGAAGTGTTTTTGACACATTACTGCGTAACTCTGTATCTGCGGAATAAAGCCTGTTTTATTTTGTGATTTACTCTGCTGCGCCTGACTCCTTCGACATCACCTCATCACAGCGAAGGAGATGTGTCGCGCTGCGTGAGGCAAATGGTCACACCAGATACTGACTGGTTTTCTGATCCACGCCTCTACCTTTTTAAAAAAAGGTATCAGTGACCAACAGATACATATCTGTATTCCCAGTCATGTGAAATTCATAGATTAAGGTCTGATTTCAGTAAAAATCTTTTAAATTGTTTCATGTTTCGTTATTTTTTTAATTAGATGTTACCTTGATACATACAGTCATACTCAATGGGGAGGGCATGAACGGCAACAACACCGGGACACAGTGCCCACTACTGTCCGGCAACTACCTGCCCAATATCAGTGTGACCGTCACAACGCATGAATCAACAGTACACCAATTGTCAATACTTTTAATGAAAAGTTTGTTTTTTTACAAATATTTGTGTAAAACTAACAGTGAAATACAACTCAGACACACCCTCTGGCTTAAAAACAGAAGTCCAAACTCTTGCGGTATGTTAGCTCAGTGTACAAACTCTTGCGGTATGTTAGCTCAGTGTACAAACTCTTGCGGTATGTTAGCTCAGTGTACAAACTCTTGCGGTATGTTAGCTCAGTGTATAAACTCTTGCGGTATGTTAGCTCAGTGTACAAACTCTTGCGGTATGTTAGCTCAGTGTACAAACTCTTGCGGTATGTTAGCTCAGTGTACAAACTCTTGCGGTATGTTAGCTCAGTGTACAAACTCTTGCGGTATGTTAGCTCAGTGTACAAACTCTTGCGGTATGTTAGCTCAGTGTATGGTACCAGTCGCCATATTGGGATTCAGGTACCCCCTTCTCGATCAAACGCCAAAATGGGTATTCGGACACAGACGGTGTAACCCCCATTTCTGCTACCACCATTAACCATATCAAAATAAGTTTAAGATTCAAGACTTGAGGATAACAATTGTTTTATAAAGATATTTATACACAATTCTTATTTTATTGAGTAAATGGTTACAGTAGTTATGCACATAATACAAACAATTATTTATATATTCTAATGACATGATTTTAAAAACAACTAGAAATTGTAATTTTAAACAACAAGAAAGTGTGCGTGCTTAAGCTGTGGAAGTATTTTTATGGTAGTAGAAGAAGTTTAGAAGTAAAAAAAAAACATACAGACTAGTGTTGAAAAATGTAGTGTAGAAGTAATATATTACAGTTGTGGGATAGTAGCCTTTAAACAGTAAAAGTATCGACTGTAGCCCAGTAGTAGTACCTGGCAGGTGGCTTAATGGTTAAGAGTGTTGTGCCAGTAACCGAAAGGTCGCTGGTTCTAATCCCCGAGCCGGCTAGGTGAAAAATCTGTCGATGTGCCCTTGAGCAAGGCACATAACCCTAATTGCTCCTGTAAGTCCCTCTGGATAAGAGCGTCTGCTAAATGACTAAAAAATATGTTTTTTTAAAGATATCTGTTTGTACTGTCTTGGTAACTCGTATATATATGGTCAGTGCTGGGTGTGTGTCAGTGGTTGTGATCGAGTGGCCAGAGAAATGTGTGATCATTCTGGGCATGGTCAGGCTGTGTTCGTCCTCCACCAGTCAGGTCAGTGTTGGTTGTGGTCAGGTTATTGATGGTTGTGGTCAGGTTATTGATGGTTGTGGTCAGGTTATTGATGGTTGTGGTCAGTCCTGGTTATGGTCAGAGGTAAAAGTCAGTGTTGGTTGTGGTCATTCTCCACCGACCAGGCAGCTGATTGTGGTCAGTGGTTGCTGATTGTGGTCAGTGGTTGCTGATTGTGGTCAGTGGAGGCCGGTTGTGGTCAGTGGAGCCGATTGTGGTCAGTGGAGGCCGGTTGTGGTCAGTGGTGGCCGGTTGTGGTCAGTGGAGGCCGGTTGTGGTCAGTGGAGGCCGGTTGTGGTCAGTGGTGGCCGGTTGTGGTCAGTGGAGGCCGGTTGTGGTCAGTGGAGGCCGGTTGTGGTCAGTGGTGACCGGTAGTGGTCAGTGGTGGCTGGTTGTGGTCAGTGGTGGCCGGTTGTGGTCAGTGGAGCCGATTGTGGTCAGTGGAGGCCGGTTGTGGTCAGTGGTGGCCGGTTGTGGTCAGTGGTGGCCGGTTGTGGTCAGTGGTGGTCAGTGGAGGCCGGTTGTGGTCAGTGGTGGCCGGTTGTGGTCAGTGGTGGTCAGTGGTGGCTGGTTGTGGTCAGTGGTGGCTGGTTGTGGTCAGGTAGTTGTGTCATTCTGGGTATGAACCTCATGGCCAGACTGTGTTCATCCTCCACAGGTTGCTGTGACAGGTTGTTGGTCTGCCTGATGCTGCTCAGTGTGTTGCCATGACGAGGACACACCGTGTACCGCGACAACAGCGTCACCAGGACAGCCTTCATCATCATCATGGCGATGTGTTTACCCACACAGGAGCGAGGGCCACAACCGAACGGCTGGAAGAAACGACTGGGCACCTGATGGAGAGCGAGGAAAGGTCAATCATAGCCTGGTACCAGATCGGTTTGCGTTGTGTTGACAACTCCTGAGGTCTTTATCATGTTTGGCATGAATCAAAGGAGTTGGCAAGAAGACACAAACAGATCTGGAACCAAGTAAACCACACGCTACTTCTGAATAATTTCACAGACTTGTCCATCAATTATGACAACACATCAGTTTGCAGTACAATGCTTTTAAGAAATAGGACCGCCCCGACTCCCACTTACAGTTTTATCAAAGTTTTCCAAGCTGAATTCGTTGGGTTTGGGGAAGAACTCAGTCTTGTGCATAAGCCCTATGTTTAGGATGATGTTGGTTCCCTTGGTAACCTTGGTCCCATCGATGACGTCATCTTCCAGCGCCTTCCTCATGGTGAAGTCTACCACAGGATGGAACCTCATGGACTCATTGATAAAACTCTCCAGCACTCTGAAGTTCTGGAAGTCAACTGTCAATACGTCATTCTCACCTGTGGATAGAAGTGAACAGGAGCTTGTCAGCATGTTGTGCCTAAAATATATAGTTTGCCATCTGTCAGATATTTGTCTCAATTATAAGTCACGGGTGGCGCAGTTGGTAAGAGTGCCCGTAAGATGGTGGGTTCAAGTCCCCCAGAGATCATAAAACACATACTAAAAATGGACGCATTCCACTGTAACGTAAGTCGCTGTTGCATTGGATTAAAGCGTCTGCTATGTGACCTATATTATATATTATTAGAAATTCCACCTAACTGTGAAACCCCACTTTTTATTTTGAAAGGTGTCACCTATGAGAGTGCTGATCTCCTCTACAATCTTCATCTCCACCTCAGGGTTCTGCTTCAGCAACATGAGCATGAAGAACAGACTGATGGACAGAGTGTCCGGGGCCGCTATCACCATCTCCAACACACACTGTCTCACGTCGTCCGCCGACAGCTCTCCGTGGCTCTGGTCAACACACACACGGTGGTAAAGATCGACAGGTTTTTTCTTAGTGACGCCCGTACAATGTTGTGCACAAACGACACGATTTCATTCGTCGGCAGTAACAGACCTGGGCAAAGATGAGTTCTGAGGTGAAGTCGAGATCATCGTCCAGTTTTTCAGATTCAACGATAGCTTTTCTTTTGGTTTCAATAAGGCTTTCCATCACGTCCTGTAGTTCCTTGCTAGAAACAAGACGTAGAAACACTTGATTAAAACCCACACACACCTTAATTATAATAATAATAATAATGCCATTTAGCAGACGCTTTTATCCAAAGCGACTTACAGTCATGCGCGCATACATTTTTACGTATGGGTGGTCCCGGGAATCGAACCCACTAGCCATGGCATTACAAGCGCCGTGCTCTACCAATTGAGCTACAGAGGACCACAAGAGTGACCACCAATGTAAACATTGGAGAAAATTACAGATTGTGGCTTTAAGCGTATGTGAGAACTTACGCTGCTTGTTGGTGCCTCTTGTACACCCATCCACATTTGAAGAAGATATCAGGCTTGATCAGAACCGTTTGCCAGGTGTCAAAGTAGTGTTGGATCTTCAATAGCAGCTCTTTCTCTGAGTTACATAAAGCACAAAGCCACACAGTCAAAGCTTTTGGCATAATTCGATGTGTCAAGGATGTCCCGTTTACATTTACGTTGACATGTTAGTCATTTAGCAGACGCTCATATCCATAGCGACTTACAGTTAGTGCGTTCATCTTAAGATAGCTAAGTGGGACAACCACATATCACAGTGTAGTGTATGAAGAATTATGACTTTGCTAATGTTTTCAAGTGGAACCTGAGAGGAGGTTTATTCAGTTTTAGAGGGAGCCGTTTTAGAGTGACACCATAGAACAGAGGAAGTCTGTTAGGTGTCCTCCTGGGATTGGTCTGTAGGGGAACACCCATATCAGATTACATAGCATATATACCACAGTTGGGACAAAAGAGGTCAGAATAATCATATTAGAGATGGGGCGATTATTCTCCGGGTATCTGCAGGTATCTGTAAATCGACGCTGTAACCCTTTGTTATGAATAAACCTTATGATGAAAATACAGCGTCAGCGGGTCCTCCTTGGTCATCACAGCATAATTAGCAACGTTTACTCGACACTACAACAGTCATAGTAAGTACATTTGTCCCCAATAAAGTAGTTATCAGCAAAGTCAGTGCTAGTAAGGGGGTGGGGGTGGAGGGGATCAAGGTGAGGAGGAGGTGCTCTTTGATAAGGTAGGGTTTCGGATGTTTTTCAGAAGATGGGCAGGGACTCTGCTGTCCTAGCTTCAGGGGGAAGCTGGTTCCACCATTGGGGTGCCAGGACAGACGTCCCCACAACCCACACAGACAAACCCCTCCCCCCACACACACACACACACACACACATCCTGCCACTGACCGTTGAGAGGCACCCTGAGGAACTGTTTGTTAGAAATGTCCACCACGATGCATCTCAGCAGGTTGAGAACGTCTACGTGTCCAGAGGGGTCAGTCATCTCCTGCAGACGCTCCAGGTGTCTGTCTGTAGCACTCACACAGATCCCTATGGTCCGCTGCAGACCAGGTCCTGTCAAGGCTGACACACACATGCACACCTCACCAAGGATGGGGTCAATTCCATTTCAATTCAGGCAATTCAGGAAGAATTCCATTGACTGAATTGAAATGGAATTGATCCCAACCCTGCACCAGACCATAACATAAATTAATTTGACATCTAGTAAGAGCGAGTTAGCGTTAGCGAGTCAGCGTTAGCGAGTCAGCGTTAGCGAGTAGTCAGACAATCATGTTTAAATAAAACTTCCAAGTCTCTGTCGTGTACCTTTCGCAAAATATGTCCTCACTTTCTTCCAGAGTGGGACGTCGCTGTTGAAGATGATGCCTCTCCCGTCCATCCCGATACACTGCAGTCCCTGTTTACTGGCGAACCGGGCTGTGTAGCGGGCACTCTTCAGGACATGGTAGACAGCAGAGGACCTGCACGAGTGAGACCAGAGTGTAACACCACCGTTACAACAATGTAATAAGACTTCTCTTTTTTCCCAGTTTTCCACAAAGCAATTCCAACCTGTATTAATAGAGAGTCTCAAAGCAGGAGTGCTGATCTTGGATCCGTTTTTACTTTTCAGTGATAATGAATTGGCAAGGGGGTAGTGGATCTTAGCTCTACTCTGAGACGCTTGATGGATACCTTCCCAGAACTGAATGAGTGGAGTATTTTCCAATTCCATTTCAACAGAACTAACTTGCTAAGAATGAGAGTCTCTTCTCCGTTGATCCAGACCCGGACCATGCTCCCATATCTCTTGTTGTAGTAGTTACAGGCTGTTCCTATCCCGGTCCAGATAAATCTAGAGTAGGAGAGGATAGGACCCAGACCTGCCCAGAAGAAAGGACCTGCCATAGAGGTACGTACAGTAGAGAGACGCAGGTTAGTACAGGATTGCTGTTTGCCACAGTCTTACAGTATTAACCGTTCTATTAGATGAACAGCCAATGTCTTTCTAGTTAACAATTGGCTATCAACTTTTATATGAGATATTAGAGATACAATTCCTAAATGTATTAAGCCTCAATGGGTTTCATCTTCAAATGATCAACAAAAAGACATTATGATATTTCATATTACATGGTAGTGACAGTTGTTAGATGAAGAGAGAGAGAGAGAGAGAGAGAGAGAGAGAGAGAGAGAGAGAGAGAGAGAGAGAGAGAGAGAGAGAGAGAGAGAGAGAGAGAGAGAGAGAGAGAGAGAGAGAGAGAGAGAGAGAGAGAGAGAGAGAGAGAGAGAGAGAGAGAGAGAGAGAGAGAGAGAGAGAGAGAGTGGCTGTGTTTTCCCCTTAAGACACATTCACACATCATTAACACATCCTTGGTCTTACCTGGTACGTGTGATGCGTTAGCGAGGCACCAGGTAGTGATGAGCAGGAGACAGAGCAGCAGTAACAGGGCTCCAGACGCTGTAGTGTCAGCCACTATGCCGGTACCTATTACGGTGAGGACGTCTGGAGGCTGCTGCGTCATGATGACAGCTGGAGAACACCTGGGTGTGAATGATTCTCCTTCCAAGTATTCTCTCCTTTGGGAAAGAGGGTCTTCTGACTTCAAGGAGACTACCTGGTTAAATACAAATATTTTAAAAAAGTACAACATTTCCCACTGGTTTGCACCTCACCAAAGTAGATGTGCCTTCTCAGCCTTATATGCACTCTTAGAAAAAAAAGGTGCTATCTAGAACCTAAAAGGGTTCTTTGTCTGTCCCCATAGGAGAACCTATTGAAGAACCCTTTTTTGGTTCCAGGCAGAACTCATTTGGGTTCCATGTAGAACCCTTTCCACCGAGGGTTCTACATGGAACCGAAAAGGGTTCTCCTACGGGGACAGCCGAATAACCCTTTTTTTTCAAAGAGTTTACTGTTTATGTATTGAATCACCCTGAATTTCCAGAACCACCTTGTGGACAGTGACTACGTCCCAAGTGACACCCTATTCCCTATGTAGTGTACAGCTTTTTACCAGAGCCCTATGCGTCCTGCTTAAAAGTAGTGCACTAAATAGGGGAGTAGGGGAATAGGTGCCATTTGGGACGTTGCCCAGGTGATTCAAATAGTCAAAACAAAATAGGGGGGGAGCATTATACTCTGGGACAACCTTGCTCTATTTTCATCCCTTTTCATATTTCTCCTGTCCTTGTTCTGTGGGGTTGGTACAACACGTGACCACGGTAACCATAACACACCCACGGAAAGCTTTTCAAGTTGACCCGTTGTACTATTGCATGTACAGTTCCAGATGTCTTACCAAGGCTGGAGTTATTACACTTGACATCAAAGATATTAGAACCTTCTGAGAAACCAGAGGGGAAGGCAGAGGTGTCTGTCATCTTATCAGAATGTAATAATGTTGTTGTTTTCTTTATCTATTGGAGGAACTTGGTCATCTTTGATGTTCTCATCATTGTCCCCTCTGGGAGACAAGCTGCTTTGATGTAACGTTGTATAAAATGCAGATTGTGTTTTTTTATTTTTTATGTTTAAAATTGTACACATTTCAATGTTGTTATTTCTTATTCTGTTATAGGCCTCTTTTTAACAATATCCCTCTTGACAATTCTTGTTCCACAGAGAGAAAACAATCCCCCATAGTTAATTAGACATCCAGACAAAAAGTTTCCCCTATTTATAGAATTGTCATTATATATGAAAAGGATGATACTCACTGTTCTTATCCTGGACTGCTTCGGAGTAGTCTGCTTCAGAGTAGTCTGCTTCAGAGTAGTCTCCCTCAGAGTAGTCTGCCTCAGAGTAGCTGCTTCAGAGTAGTCTGCTTCGGAGTAGTCTGCCTCAGAGTAGTCTGCCTCAGAGTAGTCTGCTTCGGAGTAGTCTGCCTCAGAGTAGTCTGCTTCAGAGTAGTCTGCCTCAGAGTAGTCTGCTTCAGAGTAGTCTGCTTCAGAGTAGTCTGCCTCTAGCCTGGCTGCAGTTTGTGTCTGTCTCCTTTCTGTGTGGCCACTGCGAAATGCCTCTGTTTCTTCTCCTGGTTAGTTTTAAAGATGATCAGCATTCTTTTATCTGATAAATCACAGAAATCCAAGCTTTTGTAAATCCCCGGTCAGCGTTCCATTTACCGGTTGCTTGGTTACACCACCAATTTAGGCCCTCAAGTGCCATTAAATGCCTGAACCTCTCACCAAAGACTCCCAAAGCAGAACAATAGAGCTATAGTGAAGGGCTAAGGCCTAGCTACCTTTTAACTGGAAAAGCATCCCCCAAAATGAACAAAAAAATACTTAATGTTGGAGATTATAGAGTAGAACTTGAGGTCTCTCAAGCATGACCGCGGTCTTTCATTTTGATTGAAACAGGCTCACTTAACCTTCAAAAGGAAGTAAACCACCGTATAATTCATCATCTGAAGAGGCTTTTCAGGAAGAAATAAATTAAGCAGGTCAGACTGACCTGAGAAAAAGACCAGGGCTTTTATCCAGCAAAATTACAACAGAAGAAATGTTAAGAATACATTTGCCCCTGCATGTCATTAAGTTGCAGAACCTATACACGGATAGTTACTCAGCGGCGATATACAGGCTATATACACAGCAGGGCACAGAGACAGTCATTGTATGAGTTGCAAGTAAAACACAGTTAAACAGAGAGAGAGAGAGAGAGACACACAGAGAGGTCCATGTAGTCTAACCAGCAGATATTGTCTGTCTACAAAGACAGGGTCATTCCAGTTCACTCCCTCTGAACGCCTAGGTTCTGTCACTGATTAAGACGTGGCCTTTAATGATGATGGAGGCTTCTGTGTCACGGCCAGACATGGCACAATGGTGGAGGGGGGAAACGTATTTGGCATCTTCCTGGTTGTCGTAGAGACTAGGCATCGACTTAGCGGGAGAGGGCTTCTTGAGAGAATACACTTAAGAATGTTCCTATGGTTCTCGGCCCGTATTCACAAATCGTCTCGGAGTAAGAGTGCTGATCTAGGATCAAGTCCCCCCGTCCATAAAATCTTATTTATTATAATCTGAGGCAAAAGTGATCATATCACATATCATATTTTGTGAGATGGCAAAACATAACTTCTACAATGCAGACAGGATAACCAAATTGCTTCAGAAGATAATAAACTATGTTTCTTGTAGTAATTCGTTCACAACTAGCTAATATTACTTTCTAGTATGTCAAGCGAATTTACAGAGTAGCTATAGCTAACTAGCCAGCTAGCTTTGTAGCCATGGATTGTGAACTTTTCATCGTTTGCCTTCGGAAAGCATTCAGACCCCTTGAGTTTTTCCACAATTTGTTATGTTACAGCCTTGTTCTAAAATTGATTAAATCGTTTTCCCCCCCTCATCAATCTACCCACAATACCCCATAATGACAAAGCAAAAACAGGATATATAAAAAACGGAAATATCACATTCAGACCCTTTACTCAGTACTTAGTTGAAGCACCTTTGGCAGTGATTACAGCCTTGAGTCTTCTTGGGTATGACGCTACAAGCTTGGCACACCTGTATTTGGGGAGTTTCTCCCATTCTTCTCTGCAGATCCTTTCAAGCTCTGTCAGGTTAGATGGGGAGCGTTGCTGCACAGCTATTTTCAGGTCTCTCCAGAGATGTTCGATCGGGTTCAAGTCTGGGCTCTGGCTGGGCCACTCAAGGACATTCAGAGATTTGACCCGAAGCCACTCATGTGTTGTCTTGGCTGTGTGCTTAGGGTCATTGTCCTGTTGGAAGGTAAACCTTCACCCCAGTCGGAGGTCCTGAGCGCTCTGGAGCAGGTTTTCATCAAGGATCTCTCTGTACTTTGCTCCATTCATCTTTGCCTCGATCCTGACTAGTCTCCCTGCTGCTGAAAAACATCCCCACAGCATGATGCTGCCACCACCATGCTTCACCGTAGGGATGATGCCAGGTTTCCTCTAGAAGTGACACTTGGCATTCAGGCCAAAGAGTTCAATCTTGGTTTCATCAGACCAGAGAATCCTTTAGGTGCCTTTTGGCAAACTCTAATCGGGCTGTCATGTGCCTTTTACTGAGGAGTGGCCACTCTATCATAAAGGCCTGATTGGTGGAGTGCTGCAGAGATGGTTGTCCTTCCGGAAGGTTCTCCCATCTCCACAGAGGAACCCTGGAGCTCTGTCAGAGTGACCATCGGGTTCTTGGTCACCTCCCTGACCAAGGCCCTTCTCCCCCCAAAAAATTCTAAAAACCTGTTTTTCGCTTTGTTATTATGGGGTATTGTGTGTAGATTGATGAGGATTTTTATTGATTTAATGCATTTTAGAATAAGGCTATAACATAACAAAATGTGGAAAAAGTCAAGGGGTCTGAATACTTTCTGAATGCACTGTGTATATACAATGGTGTATATGAATAGAAAAGGTGTGTACAGCAGTATTTATATAGGATGAACCATGACTAGAATACAGTACATATAAAGTGGGTAAAACCATATGTAAACATTATTAAAGTGACCAGTGTTCAATGATTCTATGTACATAGGGCAGCAGTCTCTAAGGTGCAGGGTAGAGTACCGGGTGGTAGCCGGCTAATAACAGTGACTAAGGTTCAGGGCAGGGTACTGGGCGGATGCCGGCTAGTGGTGACTCTTCAACAGTCTGATGGCTTGGAGATAGAAGCTATTCATCAGTCTCTCAGTCCTAGCTTTGATGCACCTGTACTGTCTCCGCCTTCTAGATGGTAGTGGGGTGAACAGGCCGTGGCTCAGGTGGCTGAGGTTCTTGATGATCTTTCTTGGCCTTCCTGTGACACCGGAGGCTGTAGAACTTGAAGCTTATGACCGTCTCCACTGTGGCCCCGTCGATGTGGATGGGGGACCTGTTATCTCTGCCGTCTCCCTGTAGTCCACAATCAGCGCCTTCATTTTGTTGACGTTGAGGTTATTCTCCTGTCACCTCTCCGCCAGGGCTCTCACCACCTCCCTGTAGCCTGTCTCGTCATTGTTGGTAATCAGGCCTACCACTGTTGCAAACTTGATGACTGAGTTGGAGTCATGGGTGAACAGGGAGTACAGAAAGGGGGCTGAGCACGCACCCCTGTGGAGCCCCCGTGTTGAGGATCAGCGTGGCAGAGATGTTGTTGCCTACCTTCACCACTTGGGGTCGGGAAGTCCAGGACACCGTTGTAAAGAGAGGGGTTGAGAATATACATGGATGGTCATGGATTGAGTATAGGGTTTTCTTATGCATGTAGATCATCTATGTCCAACTGTGAATGCATATGAAAAGGAGATCCGGAAATTTCAAACAAATTATCAAACTTCAAGTTATTATAGAGTTAGCAGAAATGTCCGGCCTATGGCCAAAAATAATCTCAATCCAAATCTCTGAAATTGCACTATTTAGGGAATAGGGTGCCATTCGGGGCACAGCCGGAGCGTTTTTCCAAATGGTGTGTCATGGGGAAGTAGGGGAAACTATGTGCAGTGGTGCATGACAGGCTGTCGTTGTATCCCCAATGACACCCTATTTCCTAAATAGTGCACTACTTTTGACCAGGGTACATAGGGCTCTGGTCAAAAGTAGTGCCCTGTATAGGGAGTAGGGTGCCATTTTGGGACACATTCAGTGTCTTGGTTCTCTCTGCAATACTCATATCCTATCCCCTGGGCCTTTGCTCAACTACAGAGGGACCTACTTGGCTGGAGAAATGTCAACAAACTTTCTGAGTGACTCAGGAAATTAAAGTCAAGCCACTGAACATGAACAGACAGTCAATGGAAAAAGCTCAGTGAAAAAAAGATGAAGTGCCCTTATGTTGATGACTTTTTGCAAATCCAATCAATTTTCCACATTGATTCAACGTCACCACATTGATTTTTTGGGTTGAAATGACGTGGAAACAACGTTGATTTCACCTGTTTTTGTCCAGTGGGAACTGATTACCCTTAGAAAGTGAACTGGAGCTAATGGTTAAGTTGTTATTGGAGCTAATGGTTAAGTTGTTATTGGAGCTAATGGTTAAGTGGTTATTGGAGCTAATGGTTAAGTTGTTATTGGAGCTAATGGTTAAGTGGTTATTGGAGCTAATGGTTAAGTTGTTATTGGAGCTAATGGTTAAGTGGTTATTGGAGCTAATGGTTGAGTTGTTATTGGAGCTAATGGTTGAGTTGTTATTGGAGCTAATGGTTAAGTTGTTATTGGAGCTAATAGTTAAGTTGTTATTGGAGCTAATGGTTAAGTTGTTATTGGAGCTAATAGTTAAGTTGTTATTGGAGCTAATGGTTAAGTTGTTATTGGAGCTAATAAAACATGAAGACATTGCATTGCATTGCATTGATATATCATTGATATATTGTGCATGAAATGAATATGATTCTAATTATGTAGTACAATAATAGCTACTATTTTTTCATATTCTGTACAGGACCTCCAGGTAAAAAAAACAATAACACAATTATTAACCAACAATGAGAAGAAGTATATTTAGTCATACATTTAGTTACCTTGGCGATTGATTATTGGTCATAATAGAAGAAGGTATCTGTTAAATGTCTTCCAGGTGTGGATGGGAAGCCAGGATGCAATGGTCCAGAAGGTATAGCAGGACCACAGGGAGACCTGGGAAAAAAGGTAAGGCACTGTTAGTTTAGTTGTGGTGGTCAGCAGCACCATAGCCTGATCCCAGATCGGTCTGTGATGTTTCGAGTGGCAATGACCATAGTTAGCAAGACAGCACAAACAGATCTGGGACCAGGCTAGCAGCAGCACGGTGTGCAGACCTAAAAACTGAATTTTATTCAGCTCTATGAATATTTGAGAAATCATGATAAATCCATCATACCATACCCTCCATGGTGACCCCCTGCTTTCCTTCCCAGGCATCCCCGGCGAGAGAGGGGAGCCTGGGGAGAAAGTAGACGTTGGAGACCCGTGGACCTTCAGGACTGAAGGGCGTTGACCTCCAACGACGTCATGATAGAGGGTAAAAGAAGGTAGAGTTTGCATTCTATCTTACAAAATCCAGTAAGAAATCATCTTCCATTGGCTCATCTAACTACCATAAATCCTCTTACTGAGGGGTTGGGTTAAATGCGGAAGACACATTTCAGTTGAATGCATTCAGTTGTACGACTGACGAGGTATCCCCCTTTGCATTCAGTTGTACGACTGACAAGGTATCCCCCCTTTCCATTACTGCTCTTACTAGACATTTACATTTTAGTCATTTAGCAGACGCTCTTATCCAGAGCAACTTACAGTTAGTGCATTCATTATAATTAATTTTTTTATATATTTTTTTTCATACTGCCCCCCGTGGGAATCGAACCCACAACCCTGGCGTTGCAAACGCCATGCTCTACCAACTGAGCTACATCCCTGCCGGCCATTCCCTCCCCTACCCTGGACAAATTGTGCGCCGCCCCATGGGTCTCCCGGTCGCGGCCGGCTACAACAGAGCCTGGATTCGAACCAGGATCTCTAGTGGCACAGCTAGCACTGCGATGCAGTGCCTTAGACCACTGCGCCACTCGGGAGACTAGGACACATTTTCTACCACGCACTCTTAGAAAAAAGGTTCCAAAATGTTTATTTGGCTGTCCCCATAAGAGAACCCTTTTCGTTTCCTGTTTCTGCTAACATTCCACTCATTGTACTCGTTGACATTGGCACATGACACAGAGTACAAGGAGTGGAAATGTTAGCTAAACAGAGACCGACAACCAGACTAGATAGACGCCATTTAGAAGGTTTTACTTGCAATGATCGTGATCGTAGTTGTTTTACCTACCTAAATGCACAGCACTGTACGAATGCAATAGTTAAATCCACAGCACTGTACAAATGCACTAGTTAAATGCACAGCACTGTACAAATGCACTACTTAAATGCACAGCACTGTACAAATGCTCTAGTTAGATGCACAGCACTGTACAAACACACTACTTAAATGCACAGCACTGTACAAATGCACTAGTTAAATGCACTAGTTAAATGTACTACCTAAATGCACAGCAGTGATTGTAAGTTACTCTGGATAGTATGCATGTAAACATTAGCTTCTCTAGAGAGCCGGCTCAGATCCTGTGTGGTTGTGTATGGAGGGCCTCCAGGTCCAAGGGGCGCTCCTGGTCCTGCCGGTCCCCCAGGGGTCCCAGACCCATCTGGAAACAGAGTCATCAGAGCACACGTCCACCAAGCCAACATGTCTGACTCTGTGGGTGAGTAGTATGCTGTCAGAAATTCAATCAATGTCAAGTTGATATTATCAACCTAGAATCCCTATGTATTCATCCTCACTGCAAAATGTTATGTTGTACGACACCTTGAATATAACCACAATAGATAACGTTAACAGGACCACCATAGCACATGCCTATCAGGCCTGTGGGTGAGTATGCTGTCAGGAAATCCAGGAAATAATTAATCAAAATCACGATGTACACTCTTAGAAAAAAAGGTGCTATCTAGAACCTTAAAGGGTTCTTTGGCTGTTCCAATAAGAGAACCCTTAGAAGAACCCTTTTGGTTCCAGGTAGAACCCTTTTGGTTCAAGGTAGAACACTTTTGTGTTCCTTGTTCTACTTGGAACCAAAAGGGTTCTACCTGGAACCAAAAGGGTTCTACCTGGAACCAAAAAGGGTTCTTCAAAGGGTTCTCCTATGGGGACATAGGAATGTAGCCTCAGAGAATCAAGCCACAAGCACCTTGAATGTAACAGACACAGAGATTGTTGAAGAAGCATATTTTGAAATAACTGACACAGAGATTGTGGAAGAACCAAATTACTGATAAATAACTTACAGAGATTGTGGAAGAACCAAATTACTGATAAATAACTGACACAGAGATTGTGGAAGAACCAAATGACTGATAAATAACTGACACAGAGATTGTGGAAGAACCAAATGACTGATAAATAACTGACACAGAGATTGTGGAAGAACCAAATTACTGATAAATAACTGACACAGAGATTGTGGAAGAACCAAATTACTGATAAATAACTGACACAGAGATTGTGAAAGAACCAAATTACTGATAAATAACTGACAGAGATTGTGGAAGAACCAAATTACTGATAAATAACTGACACAGAGATTGTGGAAGAACCAAATTAGTGATAAATAACTGACACAGAGATTGTGGAAGAACCAAATTACTGATAAATAACTGACACAGAGATTGTGGAGGAACCAAATTACTGATAAATAACTGACACAGAGATTGTGGAAGAACCAAATTACTGATAAATAACTGACACAGAGATTGTGGAAGAACCAAATTACTGATAAATAACTGACACAGAGATTGTGGAAGAACCAAATTACTGATAAATAACTGACACAGAGATTGTGGAAGAACCAAATTACTGATAAATAACTGACACAGAGATTGTGAAAGAACCAAATTACTGATAAATAACTGACACAGAGATTGTGGAAGAACCAAATTACTGATAAATAACTGACACAGATTGTGGAAGAACCAAATTACTGATAAATAACTGACACAGAGATTGTGGAGGAACCAAATTACTGATAAATAACTGACACAGAGATTGTGGAAGGACCAAATGACTGATAAATAACTGACACAGAGATTGTGGAAAGAACCAAATTACTGATAAATAACTGACACAGAGATTGTGGAAGGACCAAATTACTGATAAATAACTGACAGAGATTGTGGAAGAACCAAATTACTGATAAATAACTGACACAGAGATTGTGGAAGAACCAAATTACTGATAAATAACTGACACAGAGATTGTGGATGAACCAAATTACTGATAAATAACTGACACAGAGATTGTGGAAGAACCAAATTACTGATAAATAACTGACACAGAGATTGTGGAAGAACCAAATTACTGATAAATAACTGACACAGAGATTGTGGAAGAACCAAATTACTGATAAATAACTGACACAGAGATTGTGGAAGAACCAAATTACTGATAAATAACTGACACAGAGATTGTGGAAGGAGCACCTTTTAGGAAAACTGGTATGAAACTATTTACATCTATTAAGGGGTTAGTTATATTGGGATGTTGAAAGTAGTGTAAATGTCCTCATAATTGGTTGCATTTTGTGTTTATTTTCAACATAAGTCCATGAAATCTTCTCTGTTCCCTTCAATGCAACCACAGCATTTCAAGGCACTAGTTTGTTTACCTTGAACCTTTTACTCACGAACACCCCCCAGCAGAAAATATTGAAGTGTATCTTTAAAGGTGTTTCATGCCATTTCAAACATTGCATCTAAAATAGTTGTTTTATTCATATTTTCCTTTCATAACCACAGAATGCATAATCAAAAACATAACATGCTCTAGAAATATTACCAAAATGGAAACTACATTTGGGTGTTTGGATGCAAGATGCAGCCCAGGTGAATGATTACCATATTTGGATGGCTGAACACTTTTTCAGGTACCTTTGGCAAATCTTAACTACAATTTTGGGGAATATAGTGCTATAAATGTGTTATTTAGTGCTATAATCCATTTGCATTTGTATTTCAAGTCGGGTTGTCCAAGAGTACAAGACCATTGACATCAGGAAATTCTACCAGGGCTGTGGACATACCGTTTACAATGGATCAATGTACTGCCACGATGCAAGGACCTCCAAAGTTGTCAAGTAAGTGTTTCTTTAGATTATGTCAATGTTGACATAAGATATGGGTAGCAGTTAACTTAAAGCCTGCAGGTATAATGCATTATAACTTGTTATTATAAGTTGTTATATATAAGTTGTTTATATTCATTTTATGTATTATTTATTTATTATGGGGTGGCAGGTAGCTTAGTGGTTAAGAGCGTTGTGCCATTAACAGAGATGTCGCTGGTTCTAATCCCCGAGCCGACTAGGTGAAAAATCTGTCGATGTGCCCTTGAGCAAGGCACTTAACCCTAATTGCTCCTGTAAGTCGCTCTGGATAAGAGCGTCTGCTAAATGACTAAAATGTTATTTGGCAGATGTACGATGAAAACTAAGATGTTACAGACACTGGGCATTGAGAATGCCCTCTACCACAACCGGACCCATCTCTTTCATAACTCCATGACATAGTTCAAGTTTGCCGCAGACGAGAATGGACTGTGGGTCATATTTGCTTCAAATGTCGGTGAAACCATTGCCAAATTAGACCATAACAGATGATCTGTGTTGTCTGTTATTAACATGTCCTATCCTATACTGAAAGCTGGGACCACGTCTTGAATCCATCAATAGCCTAGGCGTCTGGAGGAGACACACATAGTGTATAATATGAGGAGGAAATTATAGTCCTAAAAAAGCTTTCCAGTTTCAATGACTCACCCAATGATGACCAGCTCACTCACCAGCGATGGCCGATGCGCTCGTGCCAAAAGCCTATCTCTCTGGTTTTAGTTTGTAAAAAAAAGTGCTGTTGACTCAATAGGCCTATTTGGAAGTTGATAAAATCTTTTCGTAGCCTACAGACAGATACAGTTGAAGTTGGAAGTTTACATACGCTTAGGTTGTAGTCATTAAAACTCATTTTTCAACCACTCCACAAATGTATTGTTAACAAACTATAGTTTTGGCAAGTCGGTTAGGACATCTACTTTGTGCATGACACAAGTAATTTTTCCAACAATTGTTTACAGACAGATTATTTCACTTCTAATTCACTGTATCACAATTCCAGTTTACATACACTAAGTTGACTGTGCCTTTAAACAGCTTGGGAAATTCCAGAAAATTATGTCATGGCTTTAGAAGCTTCTGATAGGTTAATTGACATCATTTGAGTCAATTGGAGGTGTACCTGTGGATGTATTTCAAGGCCTACCTTCAAACTCAGTGCCTCTTTGCTTGACATCATGGGAAAATCAAAAGAAATGCGCCAAGACCTCAGAAAAAAGTCTGGTTCATCCTTGGGAGCAATTTTCAAATGCCTGAAGGTACCACGTTCATCTGTACAAACAATAGTACGCAAGTATAAACACCATGGGACCACGCAGCCATCATACCACTCAGGAAGGAGACGCGTTCTGTCTCCTAGAGATGAACATACTTTGGTGCGAAAAGTGCAAATCAATCCCAGAACAACAGCAAAGGACCTTGTGAAGATGCTGGAGGAAACAGGTACAAAAGTATCTACAGTAAAAATGAGTCCTATATCGACATAACCTGAAAGGCCGCTCAGCAAGGAAGAAGCCACTGCTCCAAAACCGCCATTAAAAAGCCAGACTACGGTTTGCAACTGCACATGGGGACAAAGATCGTACTTTTTGGAGAAATGTCCTCTGGTCTGAAGAAACAAAAATAGAACTGTTTGGCCATAATGACCATTGTTATGTTTGGAGGAAAAAGGGGGAGCTTGCAAGCCAAAGAACACCATCCCAACCGTGAAGCACGGGGTGGCAGCATCATGATGTGGGGGTGCTTTGCTGCAGGAGGGACTGGTGCACTTCACAAAATAGATGGCATCATGAGGAAGGAAAATTATGTGGATATATTGAAGCAACATCTCAAGACATCAGTCAGGAAGTTAAAGCTTGGTCACAAATGGGTCTTCCAAATGGACAATGACCCCAACCATACTTACAAAGTTGTGGCAAAATGGCTTAAGGACAACAAGGTCAAGGTATTGGAGTGGCCATCACAAAGCCCTGACCTCAATCCTATAGAAAATGTGTGGGCAGAACTGAAAAAGTGTGTGCAAGCAAGGAGGCCTACAAACCTGACTCAGTTACACCAGCTCTGTCAGGAGGAATGGGCCAAAATTCAATCCCTGAGCGGTTTCCTTCCTCTCCGGCAACTGAGTTAGGAAGGAGGCCTGTATCTTTATAGTGACTGGGTATATTGATACACCATCCAAAGTGTAATTAGTAACTTCACCATTCTCAAATATATATTTTTGTACAATATGTAGCATCCAATGTGATACGTTTTCTCATTCATGTTGTACAATTACCAATAAACATGTTTTTTTTATTTTCATCTTTTACTGTAATCCTCTCATTTGTACAGCTGTAAATCCACCCCTCATTCCCTTTGAAGGTTTGACAATGCGATACTAAGACTGTATCAAGTCAAGAATGGCAATAATGCATGAAGACAACTGAGAAATGTCACCATAAGCATGTCAAATCAAATCAAATGAAATTGTATGTGTCACATACACGTGTTTAGCAGATGTTATTGCGAGTGTAGCGAAATGCTTGTGCTTCTAGCTCCGACAGTGCAGTAATATCTAACAAGTAATATCTAACAATTTCACAACATATACCTAATACACACAAAACTAGTAAGGAATTGAATTAAAAAATATATACATATATTGACAAGCAATGACAGAGCGGCATGGACTAAGATACAGTAGAATATTACAGAATATAATACAGTATATACATATGAGATGAGTAGTGCAAGATATGTAAACTTTATTAAAGTGACTAGTGTTACATTTCTTAAAGTGGCCAGTGATTTCAATAGGCAGCAGCAGCCTCTAATGTAATGTGCTAGTGATGGCAATGTTTCATGCAGACAGAGTACTACAATCCCTTTAGGCTCAGCTGATAGTGTGCAACACATCAGTACAGTAGGCGGACATTTATTTGCTCTCCCATTTAGAATAGAACAGACTACATTGTAGAATAGAGTAGGCCTAGAATGAGTCCCCTCCTGAAACTAGTTTAGTAAATGAATCACCTTAACAGTAGATGGCAGTAAATGACCCAATGTGACGAAATGACCTCAAACCATTCCAACGGAAGAATAATGTTACACTTCCCCTTGCCTTGCGTATATCTGATGCAAACAGACAACAACACCGTTCTGAATACGTAATAACAAATGGTGGAAATTGCTGGCCTCGGTCTTGCTGTTTCCCTGACCTACTAACTAGCAAACGTTACATCACACAGAGGTCCAGGCGTCCCACCTGCACCGGGGGGTAATATCGGTGTGAGTTGAAGCAGGTTACCCATGCTATCTGGACAGTGACATTGGTATGACACCGTTGACCTGCTAACATACACAGTTACAGAGTCGGAAGATATTGTGCTCCGGAAGAAACTGTCAAGACTTGTTTTGGTTCCATCGTGCTCCTTTACGAGTCGACAGGTAACGTTAGCTGGTCAGCAAACCCATATTGTGTTTTTGTTGTTGTCAAGAAACACTTTGCGTCTTAAACATGTCACATAGCTTGCCAGTTAAAACATGTTTAGCTATCTTTCACCTGCTAACTAATGTTAGCTAAATGACCTCTCTTCCGGAATGCTCACTTGTTTTTCTGTCGCTAGCCGCGTTTGCTATAGCTAGCTAGCGGCCCCACTCCAATCCAAATCAGGCCTACCTAGGGTTTTTTAATTTTGTTTCATAAATAGCTAGTTAGCACGTAGCTACGCCAGCTACTTGTTGACAGGTGAACTTGAATAGCTAGCTAGCTAGCTGTATTGTAAGTAAGGAGTTTAGTTTGTCAGACTTTTGTTTCACTTTGCTAGGTACTGTAGCTGCGGCCTGTGATGAAACTAGCAGCTGTCCGAGATGATCCATGCTAGCTAATCCTGCTTCACTGTTTTTATTTGCCAGACCTTGACTAAAGTATGTCTTGCCCATGCACATCGGCCGCGAGGATATTCTTGAATTCAGCACACAGAGGTGAGAACAGATTGCAATCTTGAGAAATTGTAATAACTACAGTTACTTATTCGCATTACATCTTAAACGCTTGTGCTAGCTAGCTAACCTGTGCCTTCGGAAAGTATTCACAACCCTAGACTTTTTTCCACATTTTGTTGTTACAATGTGGGATTGAATTGTCATTTTTTTGTCAACGAGCTACACAAAATACTCTGTTAATGTGGAAGACAAATTCTAACATTGTAATTTTTTAAAATGGAAAATAAATCACTAATCTTGATTAGATAAGTATTCAACCCCCTGAGTCAAAACATGTTAAAATCACCTTTGACAGCGATTACAGCTGTGAGTCTTTCTGGGTAAGTCTCTAAGAGCTTTGCATACCAGGATTGTGCAATATTTGTCCATTATTCTTTTAAAAATTCTTTAAGCTCGGTCAAGTGATTGGTCAAGTTGATCATTGCTAGACAACCATTTCCAAGTCTTGCCATATATTTCCAAGACAATTTAAGTCTAAACTGTAACTAGGCCACTCAGGAACATTCAATGTTGTGTTGGTAAGCAACTCCAGTGTATATTTGGTCTTGTGTTTTAGGTTATTGTCCTGCTGAAAGGTTAATTTGTCTCCCAGTGTCTGTTTGCCTGTGCTTAGCTCTATTCCGTTTCTTTTTATCCCCCCCCAAAAAAACTCCCTAGTCCTTGTCGATGACAAGCATACCCATAACATGATGCAGTCACCACCATGCTTTGTATTCAGGACAAAAAGTTCATTTCTTTGCCACATGTTTTGCAGTATTACTTTAGTGCGTTATTGCAAACAGATTGCGTTCCTTCTTTTCACGCTGTCATTTAGCTTAGTGGGTAAGAGCGTTGTGCCAGTAACCGAAAGGTCGCTGGTTCTAATCCCCGAGCCGACTAGGTGAAAAATCTGTCGATGTGCCCTTGAGCAAGGCACTTAACCCTAATTGCTCCTGTAAGTCGCTCTGGATAAGAGCGTCTGCTAAATGACAAAAAATTACAAAAAAATTACAAAAAATTTTGTTACACCCTCAGTTATCTCTTATCACAGCCATTAAAATAATACTGTTTTAAAATCACCATTGGCCTCATGGTGAAATCCCTGAGTGGTTTCCTTCCTCTCCGGCAACTGTGTTAGGAAGGGCGCCTGTAACTTTGTAGTGACTGGGTGTATTGATACACCATCCAAAGTGTAATTAATAACAGCACCATGCTCAAAAGGACATTCAATTTGTGCTTTTATTTTACCGATCTAACTTCTTCGTTTCTTTGCAAACCATTGGAAAACCTCCCTGGTCTTTGTGCTTGAAATTCACTGCTCGACTGAGGGACCTTACAGATAATTGTATGTGTGGGGTACAGAGATGGGGTAGTCATTAAAAAATCATGTTAAACGCTATTATTGCACACAGTGAGTCCATGCAACTTATTATGTGACTTGTCAAGCACGTGTTTACTCATGAACTTATTTAGGCTTGCCATAACAAAGGGGTTGAATACTTATTGACTCAAGACATTTCAGCTTTTCAGTTTTAATTAAATTGTAAAGATGTTGAAAAACATTATTCCACTTTGACATTATGGGGTATTGTGTGTAGATCAGTGATACGAAATCTCAACGGAATCCATTTTAAATTCAGGCTGTAACAACAAAACGTGGAAAAATTCATGGTGTGAATATTTTCTGAAGGATAAGCTAACGTTATGTGACATTGACCTCGTGAACTATGCCGCGTTCACCGTGATAGTCGGAACTAGGAAACTGAGTTCTCCGACTTGATAACTGGTTGAATGCGGCACGTGTATATAACTACAACCAGTTAGCAAGTCGGAAATGTCAGACTTTCCTAGTTCCTGCTAGCATGTGGACGCGGCACCCGTTGTAAACAACAACTTAGGCTACGTCATAAATTCCTGATTTCCTGAAAGGGAGGGAACAGGGAAGTTGGCCTGACCTAATATGAATCATGGCCATCCATACCAAAAAAAAAGAAAAACAAGAGTCTTAAGTTTATGGATTACAACATAGGCCTAAAACATTTGGTTGCATGGTGTTTCTGTTGTACAGGGCTGTCTTGTTCCCGGGTTCAGCTCTATGCTTTGAGCAGGCCTGGTTGGAGTGTTCGTGGAGCACCCCTACCTCCCAGAGTCCGAGTGAGATCCTTCCATGAAACGGCAGCGTGTTTTACCTCTAAAGATGGAACCACCAAGGATGGATCCAGCGACGGTGGAAAGGTACAATTGATTCCACTGGATTGCGACATGTCTGTTTGCCTCTTTAAAAAAAAAAAAATAATAAAAAAAAAAAGAATGAATCACCCACTGGTTGTTAGCTTGGGCCAAGATCAGTTCGTGCAAACTGCCATGGTCATTGCCAAACATGGCATAGCAACGTGGCAGGACAGCATAAACAGATCTGGGAACAAGCTAAGTGGTGACGGCATAATTGAATGACTGAATTAAAATGGAGTTGACCCGAACCCTAACGGCGACAAGACACAAGAATAGACTTTCTAATAAATCAAGTCAAATTGTATTTGTCACATGCCCCGAATACAACAAGTGTAGACTTTACCGTGAAATGCTTACTTAGGAGCCCTTTCCCAACAATGCAGAGTTTAAAAGGAAAATAAATAGAAAAATTAACACAATAAAATAACAATAACGAGGCTATATACAGGGAGTACCAGTACTGAGTCACTGTGTAGGGATACGAGGTAGTAATGAGACTATATACAAGGAGTAGCAGTACAGAGTCAATGGGCAGGGTTACCAGGTAGTAATGAGACTATATACAAGGAGTAGCAGTACAGAGTCAATGGGCAGGGGTACCAAGTGATTGAGGTAATATGTACATGTAGGTAGGGGTAAAAGTGACTAGGCAATCAGGATAGATAATGAACAGAGTAGCAGCAGGATATGTGAAAGGTGTGTGTGTGTGTGTGTGTGTGTGTGTGTGTGTTGGAGAGTCAGTGTACACACACACACACACACACACACACACACACTACACTGACACTCCAACACTCACACACACATTGTTGGAGAGTCAGTGTAGTATGTTGGAGTGTCTGTAGTATGTGAGTGTTGGAGAGTCAGGGTAGTGTGTTGGAGAGTCAGTGTAGTGTGTTGGAGAGTCAGGGTAGTGTGTTGGAGAGTCAGGGGAGTGTGTTGGAGAGTCAGGGGAGTGTGTTGGAGAGTCAGGGTAGTGTGTTGGAGAGTCAGGGTAGTGTGTTGGAGAGTCAGGGGAGTGTGTTGGAGAGTCAGGGTAGTGTGTTGGAGAGTCAGGGTAGTGTGTTGGAGAGTCAGGGTAGTGTGTTGGAGAGTCAGGGTAGTGTGTTGGAGAGTCAGGGTAGTGTGTTGGAGAGTCAGTGTGTGGGGAGGGTAGTGTGTTGGAGAGTCAGGGTAGTGTGTTGGAGAGTCAGGGTAGTGTGTTGGAGAGTCAGTGTAGTGTGTTGGAGAGTCAGTGTAGTGTGTTGGAGAGTCAGTGTAGTGTGTTGGAGAGTCAGGGTAGTGTGTTGGAGAGTCAGGGTAGTGTGTTGGAGAGTCAGGGTAGTGTGTTGGAGAGTCAGTGTAGTGTGTTGGAGAGTCAGGGTAGTGTGTTGGAGAGTCAGGGTAGTGTGTTGGAGAGTCAGTGTAGTGTGTTGGAGAGTCAGGGTAGTGTGTTGGAGAGTCAGGGTAGTGTGTTGGAGAGTCAGGGTAGTGTGTTGGAGAGTCAGGGTAGTGTGTTGGAGAGTCAGGTTAGTGTGTTGGAGAGTCAGGGTAGTGTGTTGGAGAGTCGGTGTAGTGTGTTGGAGAGTCAGGTTAGTGTGTTGGAGAGTCAGTGTAGTGTGTTGGAGAGTCAGTGTAGTGTGTTGGAGAGTCAGTGTAGTGTGTTGGAGAGTCAGTGTAGTGTTGGAGAGTCAGTGTAGTGTGTTGGAGAGTCAGGTTAGTGTGTGGGAGAGTCAGTGTAGTGTGTTGGAGAGTCAGGTTAGTGTGTGGGAGAGTCAGTGTAGTGTGTGGGAGAGTCAGTGTAGTGTGTTGGAGAGTCAGTGTAGTGTGTTGGAGAATCAGTGTAGTGTGTGAGTGTTGGAGAGTCAGGTTAGTGTGTTCGAGTGTTGGAGAGTCAGTGTAGTGTGTGGGAGAGTCAGGTTAGTGTGTTGGAGAGTCAGGGTAGTGTGTGGGAGAGTCAGGTTAGTGTGTTGTAGAGGCAGTGTAGTGTGTTGGAGAGTCAGTGTAGTGTGTTGGAGAGTCAGGGTAGTGTGTTGTAGAGTCAGTGTAGTGTGTTGGAGAGTCAGGTTAGTGTGTGGGAGAGTCAGTGTAGTGTGTGGGAGAGTCAGTGTAGTGTGTTGGAGAGTCAGGGTAGTGTGTTGGAGAGTCAGTGTAGTGTGTTGGAGAGTCAGTGTAGTGTGTGGGAGAGTCATTGTAGTGTGTGGGAGAGTCAGTGTAGTGTGTGGGAGAGTCATTGTAGTGTGTGGGAGAGTCAGTGTAGTGTGTGGGAGAGTCAGTGTAGTGTGTTGGAGAGTCAGTGTAGTGTGTGGGAGAGTCAGTGTAGTGTGTTGGAGAGTCAGGGTAGTGTGTTGGAGAGTCAGTGTAGTGTGTTGGAGAGTCAGTGTAGTGTGTGGGAGAGTCATTGTAGTGTGTGGGAGAGTCAGTGTAGTGTGTGGGAGAGTCAGTGTAGTGTGTTGGAGAGTCAGTGTAGTGTGTTGGAGAGTCAGTGTAGTGTGTTGAAGAGTCAGTGTAGTGTGTGGGAGAGTCAGGTTAGTGTGTTGGAGAGTCAGTGTAGTATGTTGGAGAGTCAGGTTAGTGTGTTGGAGAGTCAGTGTAGTGTGTTGGAGAGTCAGGGTAGTGTGTTGGAGAGTCAGGGTAGTGTGTTGGAGAGTCAGTGTAGTGTGTTGGAGAGTCAGGTTAGTGTGTTGTAGAGTCAGTGTAGTGTGTTGGAGAGTCAGTGTAGTGTGTTGGAGAGTCAGGGTAGTGTGTTGTAGAGTCAGTGTAGTGTGTTGGAGAGTCAGGTTAGTGTGTGGGAGAGTCAGTGTAGTGTGTGGGAGAGTCAGTGTAGTGTGTTGGAGAGTCAGGGTAGTGTGTTGGAGAGTCAGTGTAGTGTGTTGGAGAGTCAGTGTAGTGTGTGGGAGAGTCAGTGTAGTGTGTGGGAGAGTCAGTGTAGTGTGTGGGAGAGTCAGTGTAGTGTGTTGGAGAGTCAGTGTAGTGTGTGGGAGAGTCAGTGTAGTGTGTTGGAGAGTCAGGGTAGTGTGTTGGAGAGTCAGTGTAGTGTGTTGGAGAGTCAGTGTAGTGTGTGGGAGAGTCATTGTAGTGTGTGGGAGAGTCAGTGTAGTGTGTGGGAGAGTCAGTGTAGTGTGTTGGAGAGTCAGTGTAGTGTGTTGGAGAGTCAGTGTAGTGTGTTGAAGAGTCAGTGTAGTGTGTGGGAGAGTCAGGTTAGTGTGTTGGAGAGTCAGTGTAGTATGTTGGAGAGTCAGGTTAGTGTGTTGGAGAGTCAGTGTAGTGTGTTGGAGAGTCAGGGTAGTGTGTTGGAGAGTCAGGGTAGTGTGTTGGAGAGTCAGTGTAGTGTGTTGGAGAGTCAGGTTAGTGTGTTGGAGAGTCAGGTTAGTGTGTTGGAGTCAGTGTAGTGTTGGAGAGTCAGTGTAGGTTGTTGGAGAGTCAGGTTAGTGTGTGGGAGAGTCAGTGTAGTGTGTGGGAGAGTCAGTGTAGTGTGTTGGAGAGTCAGGTTAGTGTGTGGGAGAGTCAGTGTAGTGTGTTGGAGAGTCAGGTTAGTGTGTTGGAGAGTCAGGTTAGTGTGTTCGAGTGTTGTAGAGTCAGGTTAGTGTGTTGTAGAGTCAGGCTAGTGTGTTGTAGAGTCAGTGTAGAGTCAGGTTAGTGTGTTGTAGAGTCAGTGTAGTGTGTTGGAGAGTCAGGTTAGTGTGTGGGAGAGTCAGGTTAGTGTGTGGGAGAGTCAGTGTAGTGTGTGGGAGAGTCAGTGTAGTGTGTGGGAGAGTCATTGTAGTGTGTGGGAGAGTCAGTGTAGTGTGTGGGAGAGTCAGTGTAGTGTGTTGGAGAGTCAGTGTAGTGTGTTGGCGAGTCAGTGTAGTGTGTTGGAGAGTCAGTGTAGTGTGTTGGAGAGTCAGTGTAGTGTGTTGGCGAGTCAGTGTAGTGTGTTGGAGAGTCAGGTTAGTGTGTGGGAGAGTCAGGTTAGTGTGTGGGAGAGTCAGGGTAGTGTGTTGTAGAGTCAGGGTAGTGTGTTGGAGAGTCAGGGTAGTGTGTTGGAGAGTCAGGGTAGTGTGTTGTAGAGTCAGGGTAGTGTGTTGGAGAGTCAGGGTAGTGTGTTGGAGAGTCAGGGTAGTGTGTTGGAGAGTCAGTGTAGTGTGTTGGAGAATCAGTGTAGTGTGTGGGATAGTCAGTGTAGTGTGTGGGAGAGTCAGTGTAGTGTGTGGGCGAGTCAGTGTAGTGTGTGGGAGAGTCAGTGTAGTGTGTTGGAGAGTCAGTGTAGTGTGTGGGAGAGTCAGTGTAGTGTGTGGGAGAGTCAGTGTAGTGTGTGTGAGAGTGCACAGAGCCAGTGTAATACATGCAATAAGCCCAGTGGTTTCAATAAGTGATAGCTACTGTACATAGAAACAAGCTTCCTCCTGTCTGTGGCTACATGATGTTTTTCTGCTGTGTTTCATTAATGATAGAATGCCTCTATTGTGTCCATCATAATGCAGAAGAACCTCGGTGAAAGAAAGAGACTGTCGGGCTCTTCTGGTGGATCAGGGAAGGGGGGTAACCAGCTGCACTGTCCCAAATGTGGAGACCCGTGCACACATGTGGAGACCTTTGTATGTGAGGACCTAAAGATACTCAATTCACCTAGGCTGTGTTTTCTAAAGACTCCCAGTTGTAGAAAAAGCAGCCGTATAAATGATTTGACTTGTCACACAGTCACTACTATTTTATTAAATCAGAAACCGATAAAGAAACATTTCAATATCCTCCCCTTTTTTGTTTGTTTCTTTTCAGCGTCAACACGTTTTGTGAAGTGTGAGAAATGCCATCACTTCTTCGTGGTGCTCTCTGAGACAGACTCTAAGAAGGGTCTGAATAAAGAACCAGAGTCGCCCGCTGAGGCTGTCAAAATGGCCTTCGTACAGAAACCTCCCCCGCCACCCAAAAAGGTACGAGCACCAATGACAATAAACAAGAACTGGTTCTAGTTTCTATGATGTGATGGTTATCTTCAAACAGGAATTACTATGGTAATGCTGCAGCTATATCTGGTGCTATAATGAAGCAATAAGGCCCGAGGAGGTGTGGTATGTGGCCAACATACTACGGCTAAGGGCTGTTCTTAGACACAACGCGGAGTGCCTTTATTAGACATATACCACAGCAGTAAAAATACATGTTTTGTCATACCCGTGGTATACGGTCTGATATACCATGGCTGTCAGCCAATCAGCATTCAGGGCTCTAACCACCCAGTTTATAATGCATTATGAAACAGTTCATGTATTGTTAGACTTGTCATGAAGAGCAAGTATGACCACGTGATATTGTCTTCTAGTCAATGAACCTGTCTTCCAGATCTATGCCTACCTGGACAAGTACGTAGTGGGTCAGTCCTATGCTAAGAAGGTGCTGGCGGTGGCTGTGTATAATCACTACAAGAGGATCCACAACAACATCCCTGCTGGGAGCAGACAGGTGGAGGTGGATAAACAGGCCTCGCTCACACCACGAGGTCAGTACAGTCTACTGTTAGTTAGAAACAGGCCTCGCTCACACCACGAGGTCAGTACAGTCTACTGTTAGTTAGAAACAGGCCTCGCTCACACCACGAGGTCAGTACAGTCTACTGTTAGTTAGAAACAGGCCTCGCTCACACCACGAGGTCAGTACAGTCTACTGTTAGTTAGAAACAGGCCTCGCTCACACCACGAGGTCAGTACAGTCTACTGTTAGTTAGAAACAGGCCTCGCTCACATAATGAGGTCAGTACAGTCTACTGTTAGTTAGAAACAGGCCTCGCTCACACCACGAGGTCAGTAGTACAGTCTACTGTTAGTTAGAAACAGGCCTCGCTCACACCACGAGGTCAGTACAGTCTACTGTTAGTTAGAAACAGGCCTCGCTCACACCACGAGGTCAGTACAGTCTACTGTTAGTTAGAAACAGGCCTCGCTCACACCACGAGGTCAGTAGTACAGTCTACTGTTAGTTAGAAACAGGCCTCGCTCACACCACGAGGTCAGTAGTACAGTCTACTGTTAGTTAGAAACAGGCCTCGCTCACACCACGAGGTCAGTAGTACAGTCTACTGTTAGTTAGAAACCGGCCTCGCTCACACCACGAGGTCAGTACAGTCTACTGTTATTTAGAAACAGGCCTCACACCACGAGGTCAGTACAGTCTACTGTTAGTTAGAAACAGGCCTCACACCACGAGGTCAGTACAGTCTACTGTTAGTTAGAAACAGGCCTCGCTCACACCACGAGGTCAGTACAGTCTACTGTTAGTTAGAAACAGGCCTCGCTCACACCACGAGGTCAGTACAGTCTACTGTTAGTTAGAAACAGGCCTCGCTCACACCACGAGGTCAGTACAGTCTACTGTTAGTTAGAAACAGGCCTCGCTCACACCACGAGGTCAGTAGTACAGTCTACTGTTAGTTAGAAACAGGCCTCGCTCACACCACGAGGTCAGTACAGTCTACTGTTAGTTAGAAACAGGCCTCGCTCACATCATGAGGTCAGTACAGTCTACTGTTAGTTAGAAACAGGCCTCGCTCACACCACGAGGTCAGTACAGTCTACTGTTAGTTAGAAACAGGCCTCGCTCACACCACGAGGTCAGTACAGTCTACTGTTAGTTAGAAACAGGCCTCGCTCACACCACGAGGTCAGTACAGTCTACTGTTAGTTAGAAACAGGCCTCGCTCACACCACGAGGTCAGTACAGTCTACTGTTAGTTAGAAACAGGCCTCGCTCACACCACGAGGTCAGTACAGTCTACTGTTAGTTAGAAACAGGCCTCGCTCACACCACGAGGTCAGTACAGTCTACTGTTAGTTAGAAACAGGCCTCGCTCACATCACGAGGTCAGTACAGTCTACTGTTAGTTAGAAACAGGCCTCGCTCACACCACGAGGTCAGTACAGTCTACTGTTAGTTAGAAACAGGCCTCGCTCACACCACGAGGTCAGTACAGTCTACTGTTAGTTAGAAACAGGCCTCGCTCACACCACGAGGTCAGTACAGTCTACTGTTAGTTAGAAACAGGCCTCACTCACACCACGAGGTCAGACGTACAGTCTACTGTTAGTTAGAAACAGGCCTCGCTCACACCACGAGGTCAGTACAGTCTACTGTTAGTTAGAAAGAGTAAATCAGTTTCCAGAAAACGTCGACCGGACAAATTTAAGTTTGCTTGATTCAGAATAGTAGAATTTCATTAGGCAACATTGTTATGCTTTCATTATGAACAAAGAACCAACCACGGTTTCTAAAATGTGCTGAAACACCTGATCAGTCTCCTCAATGTGCTCTCGTCTGTATCATTTGGCATTTGTTCAATGATTTACTTTTGCACCCACACTCATCATCTTTAAATGGATGATGATAATGGATCTAACGAGACGATAACAGGGTGATAATGATTTTTTTTTTAAACAACAGTGGAATCTGAAACTCTCTTACAGGCCTGTAGTGATAATGATGATGATCTCATCCTCTCTGTAGAGCTAGAGACCAGAAGACGGGAGGATGAGTACAGATTCACAAGTAAGTGATTTGATTGGTCCTCCTTACGTAGCTGTCTCCATATCATTGGCTATTTTAAACACGTCACTTTTTTTTTTTTTGATTGGAGCATTCTGTTTTGAATATATATATTTTTTTATTTTCAAGAATTGCACAAATGCCAAAGTTTACAGACAAACTTATAGTATCTTATTGTCGATGACTTAGCGTTTTTAGGGGTTGTTAGATTAAGTATTTTGTAAATGATTTACCCTTATGATTTTAAGGTAATAAATAGTCATGGTGAAAAAATCGATAGTTACATATTGGGATATTATGTTTGATATACTGTATCTTATCGTTTTGACAATATCGCAATATTATTTTTGCGCTAATTGGCTGTACCTGCACCAAAAACAACTATTTTTATTCTCAATCTTTTTAAATAGGGAGCCAATCATTTTTCAACACTTTGACTGAATAAAAACCCGTTTTCTCATGGCTCTCCCTCGTCCCTCCGCACCAGCAATATGTTTGGAACATCGAATCTCAATAAAAATCACAGTGTCGAATCGCAATACATATAGAATCGTGAGAATGGTGTATGGTAATAATATCGTACGGTGATATTATGGTATGGTGAGGTCCCTGTGTGGTGATATTATGGTATGGTGAGGTCCCTGTGTGGTGATATTATGGTATGGTGAGGTCCCTCAGTATGGTGATAATATGGTATGGTGAGGTCCCTGTGTTGTGATAATATGGTATGGTGATATTATGGTATGGTGAGGTCCCTGTGTGGTGATATTATGGTATGGTGAGGTCCCTGTGTGGTGATATTATGGTATGGTGAGGTCCCTGTGTGGTGATATTATGGTATGGTGAGGTCCCTCAGTATGGTGATATTATGGTATGGTGAGGTCCCTGTGTGGTGATATTATGGTATGGTGAGGTCCCTGTGTTGTGATATTATGGTATGGTGATAATATGGTATGGTGAGGTCCCTGTGTTGTGATATTATGGTATGGTGAGGTCCCTCAGTATGGTGATAATATGGTATGGTGAGGTCCCTCAGTATGGTGATAATATGGTATGGTGAGGTCCCTGTGTGGTGATAATATGGTATGGTGAGGTCCCTCAGTATGGTGATAATATGGTATGGTGAGGTCCCTGTGTTGTGATATTATGGTATGGTGAGGTCCCTGTGTTGTGATATTATGGTATGGTGATATTATATGGTATGGTGAGGTCCCTCTGTATGGTGATAATATGGTATGGTGAGGTCCCTGTGTTGTGATAATATGGTATGGTGATAATATGGTATGGTGAGGTCCCTCTGTATGGTGATAATATGGTATGGTGAGGTCCCTGTGTTGTGATATTATGGTATGGTGAGGTCCCTCAGTATGGTGATAATATGGTATGGTGAGGTCCCTGTGTTGTGATAATATGGTATGGTGAGGTCCCTCAGTATGGTGATAATATGGTATGGTGAGGTCCCTGTGTGGTGATAATATGGTATGGTGAGGTCCCTGTGTTGTGATATTATGGTATGGTGATAATATGGTATGGTGAGGTCCCTGTGTGGTGATAATATGGTATGGTGAGGTCCCTGTGTGGTGATATTATGGTATGGTGAGGTCCCTGTGTTATGGTATGGTGATAATATGGTATGGTGATATTATGGTATGGTGAGGTCCCTGTGTGGTGATAATATGGTATGGTGAGGTCCCTGTGTGGTGATATTATGGTATGGTGAGGTCCCTGTGTGGTGATATTATGGTATGGTGAGGTCCCTCTGTATGGTGATAATATGGTATGGTGAGGTCCATGTGTTGTGATATTATGGTATGGTGAGGTCCCTCAGTATGGTGGTAATATTGTGTCGTGAGGTCCCTGTGTTGTGATATTATGGTATGGTGAGGTCCCTGTGTGGTGATATTATGGTATGGTGAGGTCCCTCAGTATGGTGGTAATATTGTGTCGTGAGGTCCCTGTGTTGTGATATTATGGTATGGTGAGGTCCCTCAGTATGGTGGTAATATTGTGTCGTGAGGTCCCTCAGTATGGTGGTAATATTGTGTCGTGAGGTCCCTCAGTATGGTGGTAATATTGTGTCGTGAGGTCCCTCAGTATGGTGGTAATATTGTGTCGTGAGGTCCCTCAGTATGGTGGTAATATTGTGTCGTGAGGTCCCTCAGTATGGTGGTAATATTGTGTCGTGAGGTCCCTCAGTATGGTGGTAATATGGTATGGTGAGGTCCCTCAGTATGGTGGTAATATTGTGTCGTGAGGTCCCTCAGTATGGTGGTAATATTGTGTCGTGAGGTCCCTCAGTATGGTGGTAATATTGTGTCGTGAGGTCCCTCAGTATGGTGGTAATATTGTGTCGTGAGGTCCCTCAGTATGGTGGTAATATTGTGTCGTGAGGTCCCTCTGTGTGGTGATAATATGGTATGGTGAGGTCCCTGTGTGGTGGTAATATTGTGTCGTGAGGTCCCTCAGTATGGTGGTAATATGGTATGGTGAGGTCCCTGTGTGGTGGTAATATTGTGTCGTGAGGTCCCTCAGTATGGTGGTAATATGGTATGGTGAGGTCCCTCAGTATGGTGGTAATATGGTGTCCTGAGGTCCCTCAGTATGGTGGTAATATTGTGTCGTGAGGTCCCTCAGTATGGTGGTAATATTGTGTCGTGAGGTCCCTCAGTATGGTGGTAATATTGTGTCGTGAGGTCCCTCAGTATGGTGGTAATATTGTGTCGTGAGGTCCCTCAGTATGGTGGTAATATTGTGTCGTGAGGTCCCTCAGTATGGTGGTAATATTGTGTCGTGAGGTCCCTCAGTATGGTGGTAATACTGTGTCGTGAGGTCCCTCAGTATGGTGGTAATATTGTGTCGTGAGGTCCCTGTGTGGTGGTAATATTGTGTCGTGAGGTCCCTGTGTGGTGGTAATATTGTGTCGTGAGGTCCCTCAGTATGGTGGTAATATTGTGTCGTGAGGTCCCTGTGTGGTGGTAATATTGTGTCGTGAGGTCCCTGTGTGGTGGTAATATTGTGTCGTGAGGTCCCTGTGTGGTGGTAATATTGTGTCGTGAGGTCCCTCAGTATGGTGGTAATATTGTGTCGTGAGGTCCCTCAGTATGGTGGTAATATTGTGTCGTGAGGTCCCTGTGTGGTGGTAATATTGTGTCGTGAGGTCCCTGTGTGGTGGTAATATTGTGTCGTGAGGTCCCTGTGTGGTGGTAATATTGTGTCGTGAGGTCCCTGTGTGGTGGTAATATTGTGTCGTGAGGTCCCTGTGTGGTGGTAATATGGTATGGTGAGGTCCCTGTGTTGTGGTAATATTGTGTCGTGAGGTCCCTCAGTATGGTGGTAATATTGTGTCGTGAGGTCCCTGTGTGGTGGTAATATTGTGTCGTGAGGTCCCTCAGTATGGTGGTAATATGGTATGGTGGTAATATGGTGTCCTGAGGTCCCTGGAAATTCCCAGCCCTAGTAATAAATAATCTGTGTGCACGTTGTGAACTCGGTGTAGCTAGTCGCCATGCTGGACAGATAAAGCACCATGCTGGACAGATATAGCACCATGCTGGACAGATATAGCACCATGCTGGACAGATATAGCACCATGCTGGACAGATATAGCACCATGCTGGACAGATATAGCACCATGCTGGACAGATAAAGCACCATGCTGGACAGATATAGCACCATGCTGGACAGATATAGCGCCATGCTGGACAGATATAGCACCATGCTGGACAGATATAGCACCATGCTGGACAGATATAGCACCATGCTGGACAGATATAGCACCATGCTGGACAGATAAAGCACCATGCTGGACAGATAAAGCACCATGCTGGACAGATATAGCGCCATGCTGGACAGATAAAGCACCATGCTGGACAGATAAAGCACCATGCTGGACAGATATAGCACCATGCTGGACAGATATAGCACCATGCTGGACAGATATAGCACCATGCTGGACAGATAAAGCACCATGCTGGACAGATATAGCACCATGCTGGACAGATATAGCACCATGCTGGACAGATAAAGTGCCATGCTGGACAGATATAGCACCATGCTGGACAGATAAAGCGCCATGCTGGACAGATATAGCGCCATGCTGGACAGATATAGCGCCATGCTGGACAGATATAGCGCCATGCTGGACAGATATAGCGCCATGCTGGACAGATATAGCGCCATGCTGGACAGATATAGCGCCATGCTGGACAGATAAAGCGCCATGCTGGACAGATAAAGCGCCATGCTGGACAGATAAAGCACCATGCTGGACAGATAAAGCACCATGCTGGACAGATATAGCGCCATGCTGGACAGATATAGCGCCATGCTGGACAGATAAAGCGCCATGCTGGACAGATATAGCGCCATACTGGACAGATATAGCACCATGCTGGACAGATATAGCACCATGCTGGACAGATATAGCACCATGCTGGACAGATATAGCACCATGCTGGACACAAGTTGTCCCAATGACCCAGACAATACATTTGTAGCCTTGCTATCTATCCCAGCCTTCAGCCCTGCTCTCCTCATTCACACCTGGGTTCAAAAGCAATTCGAAGTCTTTCAAATACTTTGAGCGTTTGCTTTAGCCTGCCTGGAGTGCGAGATGGGCGGGGTTTACAGTTTTACGACTATTCTATTGGTTCCATTGCGCCAGGGAAGCCCAATCAAGCCCATATAAAGTATTTGAAATTATTTTGAATACTATTTGAACCCAGGTCTGCTTTTCTTTATTCGGTAACATACTGGCTCCCAGTTGAGTTGAGCAAAGCAGGGCACATGTATTTTTAGATTGAACTTGGACCTATTGCTGCGATGCAACAGGCAGCCCCACAGATACTGACTGATACTTCACATTTAATGAACTTATTGAACTTGTTCTCAACTGGCTTACCTGGTTAAATAAAGGTGAAATATATATATATATATATATAACTAAAGAGCCTGGATTATGCAATATCATGCCTGGAAAACTCAAAACACGAGACACAAACTTGTTATACATTAAAGCACAATGAATGAATACATTACAAACTTGTAATACAACTCAAGTTGCCAGATCACAGAGAGTAGGCCAACATTGCATATCCTGTTCAGAAAAGTTACGTTTTAGCGTCTGGTCATTGCCATGAGAGATGGGAAACGTTGACCCAAAATGGATTCCCCTAGCCTGGGTGGCAGTCTGTTTCTGCCCGCTCACCAACTCCTTATGGAATCAGTCATGCCAAACAAGCTTGACAAGGACGGCAATGGAGTTGACAATTGACAAGAGCACAAACCGATCTGGCACCAGGCTAGAATTCACAACTGTCCTGCTGCCAAATCTGAACCCAAATATACAATACGACTGTTTGTTTACGTTTGTCGTTATAGAACTCCTTCAGATAGCAGGGATCAGTCCCCATGGCAACGCTCTGGGGGCCTCCATGCAGCAGCAGGCCACTCAGCAGGCTCCTCAGGAGAGGAGGGGCGGGGACGTGTTAGACTCCACCCACACCGACATCAAACTGGAGAAGAGCAACATCGTGTTGCTAGGCCCTACCGGATCAGGTTAGTAAACTACTAAGTGACGTCATCAAACCAGTCTGGCATCAGTGTGAGAAGAACAAAGTACGTTGTGGCTCGTACCTTCAATATCCTTAGGACACAAAGCCAAGGCACTTCTAATTCTTTTTTGATACCATTTATATTAGTTGCAGACAGGGCAGTGTTCAGCATTTTGGGGGCCCTAAGCGAGATTTGGTTGGGGGGCCTGTCATGCAAAATGGTGTCGTCCCCCCATGTTACAACAGGATTCGATAAACTATTAGTGTCCGTTGCTATATCAACGGTGTGATGACCTAATGTGTCGAATTGTGGAGATCATTACAGCCTAAATTACATTCTTTTCATCCCTGATATGCAAACAAAGCTGATTTCCATGACAATTTTGCTGTTTATACAAGTTTTGTTTAGCTAATAAGATGAAAACATTACTTCAAACTACTTTTGGATCAATCAGTCAATCAATCACATTTATTTATAAAGCCCTTTTTACATCAGCAGTTGTCACAAATTGCTTATACAGAAATCCGGCCTAAAACCCCAAACAGCAGCAAATGCAGATGTAGAAGCACGGTGGCTAGGAACAACTCCCTAGAAAGGCAGGAACCCAGGAAGAAACCTAGAGAGGAACCAGGCTCTGAGGGGTGACCAGTCCTCTTCTGGCTGTACTGGGTGGAGATTATAAGAGTACATGGCCATTAAGGCCAGATTGTTCTTCAAGATGTTCAGGAGTAAATGTCAGTTTGTTTTTCATAGCCAAGCATTCAGAGGTCGAGACAGCAGGTGCAGGAGAGAGAGAGAGAGTTGAAAACAGCAGGTCTGGGACAAGGTAGCACGTCCGGTGAACAGGTCAGGGTTCCATAGCCGCAGGCAGAAGAGTTGAAACTGGAGCAGCAGCACGACCAGGTGGACTGGGGACAGCAAGGAGTCATCAGGCCAGGTAGTCCTGAGGCATGGTCCTAGGGCTCAGGTCCTCAGGGAGGGGAGGGAGAGAGGGAGCATACCTAAGATCACACAGGACACCGGATAAGACAGGAGAATAACACCAGATATAACAGACTGACCCTAGCCCCCCGGCACATAGACTATTGCAGCATAGATACCCACAAATGTAGAATAGAAGTCAGCGTTATGAATGTATATTTTCTACAATTCCTGTCAAGTTAAGTGCTGAGACAGGGGGAGTCGGGGGACACTGTGGCCACGACCGACGATACCCCCGGACAGGGCCAACCAGGCAGGACGTTTGCAAGAAGACGTGTAAATCTGCTTGACACATTAATGTTACATACCTTACAGATCATACCTTACAGATCATACCTTACAGATCATACCTTACAGATCACAAAGTCCGCTAATTTCCACTCCATTCATATGCAAATATGTTTGATTCATACACTGGCTTGTCTGGCTGGCATGTTTTTAGTTTAACCTGCCCTTCCCTTATGTACACTGAAATAATATTAAATAATACTATTATTTCAGTAGTCCTTTATTGTGATTCATTTTTTTTCTCTCCTATAGCTCATTAGTACACCTTTGTGGTTGAATATATATATATATACTACACTGAACAAAAATATAAATGCAACATGTAAAGTGTTGGTCCAATGTTTCATGAGCTGAAATAAAAGATCCCAGAAATATTCCATACGCACAAAAATCGTATTTCTCTAAAATGTTGTGCACAAATTTGTTTACATCCCTGTTAGTGAGCATTTCTCCTGTGCCAAGATAATCCATCCACCTGACAGGTGTGGCATATCAAGAAGCTGATTAAACAGCATGATCATTACACAGGTGCACCTTGTGCTGTGGACAATAAAAGGCCACTCTAAAATGTGCAGTTTTGTGTCACAACACAATGCCACAGATGTCTCAAGTTTTGAGGGAGTGCGCAATTGGAATGCTGACTGCAGGAATGTCCACTAGAACTGTTGCCAGAGAATTGAATGTTCATTTCTCTACCATAAGCCGCCTCCAACGTCGTTTTAGAGAATTTGGCAGTACGTCCAACCGGCCTCACAACTGCAGACCACGTGTAACCACACCAGCCCAGGACCCCCACATCCGGCTTCTTCACCTGCGGGATCATCTGAGACCAGCCTACCTGGACAGCTGATGAAACCGAGGAGTATTTCAGTCTGTGTAATAAAGCCCTTTTTTAGGGAAGAACTCATTCTGATTGGCTGGAAATGTTTTTTTGTAATGAGTGTTCCGTTCTGTGTCATTATACATCTGCCTGTTATTCATAAGATGTTAGAATATTTAAAACTTTATTGACATGGGTTAAGGAAAATAAGAAAAAGAATACATGCATTGTGTCAGACCCATGATTTACAAACAAACAAACAGCTGTGAAATACATCCTTACTGTCCTTACACATATTCTCTACTATCATTTCCCAGGAAAGACATTGTTGGCTCAGACCCTGGCCAAGTGTCTAGATGTACCCTTCGCCATCTGTGATTGTACCACCCTGACCCAGGCTGGCTATGTGGGGGAGGACATCGAGTCTGTTATCGCTAAGCTGCTGCAGGATGCCAACTACTCTGTGGATAAAGCACAGCAAGGTGGGTGAATCACAAACTCTTGTTTTCTGATTCTTTAGGACTGTTTAAAGACATGCTCCGGTACTATGGTGACTAAGAAAATATTTTTTAAATATTTTTTTAAACATTTCGCTTTGGGCTGGATGTGTCAATGTGTAGCTCATAGATAAACGTACTGTCTTACCTCAATTAGCCCCCTAATCCCTAGTTTAAAAGCGACTGTATTCTTGAAGATGTGCCGTGCCATTTTCCCTACATCCCCCCCCCCCGTGTGGGCCAGCCCCCTAGCAATTCGAGTTCTAACCAATGAGCTTCAGCCCCTCGCATTTGAGTGACAGCTAGCAAGAGACCTGCCCAGCGTTATCCAATGAGGTTGCAGGGCGGGCCCAACGGCTCAGTGGACACAGCAGAGAGGGAAATGACGTGGTGCACATATCTGCATATATGTGACATAGTACGCAGTTTTCGGGGACTACTTTTGGCTACTTTCAGATATGCTGGCTAAAAAGTATATAAAAGTACCGGAGAATCTCTTTAAAAGACCTCTGTTTTGTAAACACTAGTATGATGAAAATGGAACTACATTTGGACTGTGTTCTGCAATTGTTATCCTAATTACAGAAGCCCCTTTTGTACAATATACGGTTTTGTCCCTACCCCTCCAAAAGACACACATATACAGGTTGGAGAGTTACTGGGCGCCCGTGGAGCAGTTGTTGTGACGGGTTAAGTGTCTTGCTCAAGGGGCACAACGGCAGGTAATGGCATCTAGGAGTTGATACCAACAACCCTCCGGTTGCCAGCTCACTTCCCGCCAGATTCTTGCCCGTCAGACCCGGGATTCGAACAGGCAACTCTCCGGTTACTAGCTCGTCTCTCTAACCGCTCATTTTGCTCTTTTGATACAGTAAAAACTGCAAAAAGCTCTTTAATCCGAACATCACAACTACACTTTTTACTGAGCTAACCTGCTCCACGGGTGTTGTTCCGCAGCTGACCCTGTGCTGCTTCCTGCCTCTTGTACTGTGTGTCTGTCTGTCTGTCTGTCTGTGTCTGTCTGTCTGTCTGTCTGTCTCTGTGTGTCTGTCTCTGTGTGTGTGTCTGTGTCTGTGTCGTGTGTGTGTGTGTGTGTGTGTGTGTGTGTGTGTGTGTGTGTGTGTAATGTATAGAGAAGGGTTGGGAATAACCTAGGACGGCAAAAATACCCACTTCTGATTCCCATTGGACGATATTCCCATTGGACGATAAAGTTGAATTTTATTCCATGGTTTCCCTGTGCAATAGGCATAGTGTTTCTGGATGAGGTGGACAAGATCGGCAGTGTTCCCGGGATCCACCAGCTCAGAGACGTAGGAGGAGAGGGAGTACAACAGGTCAGTACTGTTCTACACTGTCCACAGGTCTACTAGATACCTCTAGTGTGTGTAGAGGGAGGTATTCAACACTATCCTTGACACTACATACCTCTAATGATGATACTTCAGTTAATGATCAAACACCTGCCCTGCCGTCCTCTACATACCTCTAAGGATTATACTTTATTTGGATCCATTAGGAAAGTCTTTCTGTGTAATGCAACGTGCCAGCATACAGATATTCACGTATCTGACTTACAGCACATCGCAAACATTATATACCAAGTCCTATTGGCATATATGAATAAACTCAGCAACAAAAGAAACGTCCTCTCACTGTCAACTGCGTTTATTTTCAGCAAACTTAACATTTACATTTTTACATTTTAGTCATTAGGCAGACGCTCTTATCCAGAGCGACTTACAGTTAAGTGAGTGCATACATTTTTCATATGTGTGTAAATATTTGTATGAACATAACAAGATTCAACAACTGAGACATAAACTGAACAAGTTCCACAGACATGTGACTAACAGAAATTGAATAATGTGTCCCTGAACAAAGGGGGGGGTCAAAATCAAAAGTAACAGTCAGTATCTGGTGTGGCCACCAGCTGCATTAAGTACTGCAGTGCATCTCCTCCTCATGGACTGCACCAGATTTGCCAGTTCTTGCTGTGAGATGTTACCCCACTCTTCCACCAAGGCACCTGCAAGTTCCCTGACATTTCTGGGGGGAATGGCCCTAGCCCTCACCCTCCGATCCAACAGGTCCCAGACGTGCTCAATGGGTTTGAGATCCGGGCTCTTCGCTGGCCATGGCAGAACACTGACATTCCTGTCTTGTGGAAATCACGCACAGAACGAGCAGTATGGCTGGTGGCATTGTCATGCTGGAGGGTCATGTCAGGATGAGCCTGCAGGAAGGGTACCACATGAGGGAGGAGGATGTCTTCCCTGTAACGCACAGCGTTGAGATTGCCTGCAATGACAAGCTCAGTCCGATGATGCTCTGACACACCGCCCCAGACGATGACGGACCCTCCACCTCCAAATCGATCCCGCTCCGGAGTACAGGCCTTGGTGTAACGTTAATTCCTTCGACGATAAACGTGAATCCGACCATCACCCCTGGTGAGACAAAACCACAACTCGTCAGTGAAGAGCACTTTTTGCCAGTCCTGTCTGGTCCAGCGACGGTGGGTTTGTGCCCATAGGCGACGTTGTTGCCGGTGATGTCTGGTGAGGACCTGCCTTACAACAGGCCTACAAGCCCTCAGTCCAGCCTCTCTCAGCCTTTTGCGGACAGTCTGAGCAGTGATGGAGGGATTGTGCGTTCCTGGTGTAACTTGAGCAGTTGTTGTTGCCATCCTGTACCTGTCCCGCAGGTGTGATGTTCGGATGTACCGATCCTGTGTAGGTGTTGTTACACGTGGTCTGCCACTGCGAGGACGATCAGCTGTCCGTCCTGTCTCCCTGTAGCGCTGTCTTAGGCGTCTCACAGTATGGACATTGCAGTTTATTGCCCTGGCCACATCTGCAGTCCTCATGCCTCCTTGCAGCATGCCTAAGGCACGTTCACGCAGATGAGCAGGGACCCTGGGCATCTTTCTTTTGGTGTTTTTCAGAGTCAGTAGAAAGGCCTCTTTTAGTGTCCTAAGTTTTCATAACTGTGACCTTAATTGCCTACCGTCTGTAAGCTGTTAGTGTCTTAACGACCGTTCCACAGGTGCATGTTCATTAATTGTTTATGGTTCATTGAACAAGCATAGGAAACAGTGTTTAAATCCTTTACGATGAAAATCTGTGAAGTTATTTGGATTTGTACAAATTATCTTTGTTTTTGCTGAGTTTAGCTACTGCAGTTCAATGTTATGGTTGGGTGGTGTTAGTTTTCAACCTCCCAGCCAGGGTCCTTGATGTCAATGTATATTTGTAGGGCGGCAGGTAGCTTAGTGGTTAAGAGCGTTGTGCCAGTAACCGAAAGGTCGCTGGTTCTAATCCCCGAGCCGACTAGGTGAAAAATCTGTCGATGTGCCCTTGAGCAAGGCACTTAGCCCTAATTGCTCCTGTAAGTCGCTCTGGATAAGAGCGTCTGCTAAATGACTAAAATGTAAACGTAAATGTCCTACCACCTTGTTGTTGACCGAATGTTATACAGTGGCTTCAGAAAGGATTCACTCCCCACCCCTCTCTCCCCGTCTCTCTCCCTCTCTCCCGCCTCTCCCCCCACCCCCTCTCTCTCTCTGCCTCTCTTTCTCTCTCTCTCTGTTTTAATGAATTTAAGTGCTATCCTCTGGGAAAACATTGTACATCATAAGGTGATACCTGCTGTTCTCAGGCTCCTATGTGATTTACAGAGCCTTATCGTCCACATATTGTTACGTTACAGCCTGAATTTAAAATGGATTACATTGAGATGTTGTCACTGATCTACACTAAATACCCCATAATGTCAAATTGGAATTCTGTTTTTAGAAATGTTTACAAATTAATAAAAAATTCAAACACACACACCAGGGAGGTCTTCCAATGCCGCGCAAAGAAGGGCACCTATTGGTAGATGGGTAAAAACATTTTTTAAAGCAGACATTGAATATCCCTTTGAGCATGTTAATTACACTTTGGATGGTGTATCAATACACCCAGTCACTACAAAGATACAGGTGCCCTTCCTAACTCAGTTGCCGGAGAGGAAGGAAACCGCTCAGGGGTTTCACCATGAGACGAACTGTGAATTTAAAACAGTTACACAGTTTAATGGCTGTGATAAGAGAGAACTGAGGATGGATCAACAATATTGTAGTTATTCCACAATACTAACATAGATAACGGAATACAAATATTCCAAAACATGCATCCTGTTTGCAGTAAGGCACTAAACATGTGGCAAAGAAATTAACTTTATGTCCTGAATACAAAGCGTTATGTTTGGGGCAAATCCAACACCACACATCACTGAGTACCAGTTCATATTTTCAAGTAGGGAGGTGGCTGCATCATGTTATGAGTATGCTTGTCATCGGCAAGGACTGGAGAGTTTTTTTTTTTTTAGGATAAAAAGACACGGAATAGAGCTAAGCTAAGCACTGGCAAAATCCTAGAGGAAAACCTGGTCCAGTTTGCTTTCCACCAGACACATTTACATTTTTTACATTTTAGTCATTTAGCAGACGCTCTTATCCAGAGCGACTTACAGTTAGTGAGTGCATACATTATTTTTTTATTTTCATACTGGCCCCCCGTGGGAATCAAACCCACAACCCTGGCGTTGCAAAGACACTGGGAGACAAATGTACCTTTCAGCAGGACAATAACCTAAAACACAAGGCCAAATCTACACTGGAGTTGGTTACCAAGAAGACATTGAATGTTCCTGAGTGGCCTAGTTACAGTTTTGACTTCGTCTTGAAAATCTATGGCAAAACTTGAAAATGGCTGTCTAGTAATGATTTAACAACCAACTTGACAGAGCTTGGAGAATTTTTTTAAAGAATAATGTGCAAATATAATACAATCCAGATGTGCAAAGAGACTTAACCAGAAAGACTCACAGCTGTAATCACTGCCAAAGGGGATTCTAACATGTACTAACTCAGAAGGTTGAATACTTATCTAATCAAGATATATTAGTGTTTTATTTTCCATTCATAAAAAAATATATATATAATTTGTCTTCCACTTTGACATTAGTGTATTTTGTGTAGATAGTTGACAAAAAAAAATACAATTAAATCCATTTTAATCCCACATCAAAATGTGTAAACAGTCAAGGGGTGTGAATACTTTCTGAAGGCACTGTATATGGTATGGGAGGCATTAGTGTTAGTGACAACTGTTTGTTTGTTTGTAGGGTCTGCTCAAACTCCTGGAGGGCACGATAGTGAACGTCCCAGAGAAGAACTCCAGGAAGCTGAGAGGAGAGACGGTGCAGGTGGACACCACTAACATCCTGTTCGTAGCGTCAGGGGCCTTCAACGGACTCGACAGAATCATTAGCAGACGGAAGAATGAAAAGGTGAGCAAGAAATATCATTATTATTTTCCCTCTCGTCCCAGACCTGTAAAAAGGATGTAGTCCTTTTGATTATTTCTTCTCTAATCACTGTTCTATAAAAATAAATAAAATACTTGGTCAACAGGGAGTGTCTTTAATCTGAGCAGTTTACGTATTTGTCCATTTTAATGTATATATTTCAGGAATGTAACATGAATGTCTAGGCTTGGCTGTCTAATTTATTCAGTGCTTTAATGTTATCGTTTTCCATAGCCCTCCTTCCCTCAACCCCTCTGTGCTTTTGTCTAGTACCTGAGCTTCATCACACCCACTAATATTCTATTACCTGAGCTTCATCACACCCACTAATATTCTATTACCTGAGCTTCATCACACCCACTAATATTCTATTACCTGAGCTTCATCACACCCACTAATATTCTATTACCTGAGCTTCATCACACCCACTAATATTCTATTACCTGAGCTTCATCACACCCACTAATATTCTATTACCTGAGCTTCATCACACCCACTAATATTCTATTACCTGAGCTTCATCACACCCACTAATATTATTCTAGTACCTGAGCTTCATCACACCCACTAATATTATTCTAGTACCTGAGCTTCATCACACCCACTAATATTCTATTACCTGAGCTTCATCACACCCACTAATATTATTCTAGTACCTGAGCTTCATCACACCCACTAATATTATTCTAGTACCTGAGCTTCATCACACCCACTAATATTATTCTAGTACCTGAGCTTCATCACACCCACTAATATTATTCTAGTACCTGAGCTTCATCACACCCACTAATATTATTCTAGTACCTGAGCTTCATCACACCTGCTAATATTATTCTAGTACCTGAGCTTCATCACACCCACTAATATTCTTCTAGTACCTGAGCTTCATCACGCCCACTAATATTATTCTAGTACCTGAGCTTCATCACGCCCACTAATACTCTTCTCCTCCTCCTTCTAGTACCTGGGCTTCGGGACGCCCTCCAACATGGGTAAGGGTCGCCGTGCGGCGGCAGCGGCCGACCAGGCTAACAGCAGTGAACAGACGGACATGGTGGCAGAGATGGAGGAGAAGGACCGGCTGCTGAAGCTCGTGGAGGCCCGGGACCTCATTGATTTTGGGATGATCCCGGAGTTCGTGGGGCGTCTGCCAGTGGTGGTGCCTCTGCACAGTCTGGATGAAGAGACGCTGGTCCGCATCCTGACAGAACCGCGCAACGCCGTCATACCCCAGTACCAGGCCCTGTTCAGCATGGACAAGGTAATTAGTAGTAGTAGTTAAGGCTGTATAACTTTATGGATGAAGACAGTCATGAAACTAAACTAAAGGGAAAGGGAAATAACTGTCACAACCGTTACAAAAGTATTTGGACACCCCTTCTAATTAGTGGATTCGGCAGGTGTGTAAAATCGAGCACACAGCCATGCAATCTCCATAAACATTGGCAGTAGAATGGCCCGTACTGAAGAGCTCAGTGACTTTCAACGTGGCACTGTCACGTCAGTTTGTCAAATTTCTGCCCTGCTAGAGCTGCCCCCGGTCAACTGTAAGTGCTGTTATTGTGACGTGGAAACGTCTAGGAGCAACAACGGCTCAGCCGCAGAGTGATAGGACACACAAGCTCACAGAACGGGACCGGCGAGTGCTGAAGCGCATAGCGCGCAAAAATTGTCTTTCCTCGGTTGCAACACTCACTGCCGAGTTCCAAACTGCCTCTGGAAACAACGTCAGCACAAGAACTGTTCGTCGGGATCTTACGCACACAAGCCTAAGATCACCATGCGCAACGCCAAGCGTCGGCTGGAGTGGTGAAAAGCTTGCCACCATTGGACTGTGGAGCAGTGGAAACGCGTTCTCTGGAGCGATGAATCACGCTTCACCATCTGGCAGTCCGACGGACGAATCTGGGTTTGGTGGATGCCAAGAGAACGCTACCTGCCCGAATGCATAGTGCAAAATGTCAAGTTTGGTGGATATATGCAGTGCATTCAGAAAGTATTCAGACCCCTTGACTTTTTCCACATTTTGTTACGTTACAGCCTTATTCTAAAATTGATTACATTGTTTTTTTTCACTCATCAATCAACGCACAATACCCCATAATGACAAAGCAAAAACAGGTTTTTAGAAATGTTTGCAAATATATTAAAAATAAACTATCACATTTACATAAGTATTCAGACCCTTTACTCAGTACTTTGTTGAAGCACCTTTGGCAGTGATTACAGCCTTGAGTCTTCTTGGGTATGACGCTACAAGCTTGGCACACCTGTATTTGGGTAGTTTCTCCCATTCTTCTCTGCAGATCCTCTCAAGTTGGATGCGGAGCGTCGCTGCACAGCTATTTTCAGGTCTCTCCAGAGATGTTAGATCGGGTTTAAGTCAGACTAATCAAGGACATTCAGAGACTCGTCCCGAAGCCTCTCCTGCGTTATCTTGGCTGTGTGCTTAGGGTGGAGGTTTTCATCAAAGATCTCTCTGTACTTTGCTCCGTTCATCTTTCCCTAGATCCTGAGTAGTCTCCCAGTCCCTGCTGCTGAAAAACATCCCCTCAGAATGATGCTGCCACCTCCATGCTTCACCGTAGGGATGGTGCCAGGTTTCCTCCATACGTGATGTTTGGCATTTAGGCCAAAGAGTTCAATCTTGGTTTCATCAGACCAGAGAATCTTGTTTCTCATGGTCTGAGAGTCCTTTAGGTGCCTTTTGGCAAACTGTGGGCTGTCATGTGCCTTTTACTGAGGAGTGGCTTCCGTCTGGCCACTCTACCATAAAGGTCTGATTGGTGGAGTGCTGCTGAGATGGTTGTCCTTCTGGAAGTTTCTCCCATCTCCACAGAGGAACTCTGGAGCTCTGTCAGAGTTACCATCGGGTTCTTGGTCACTTCCCTGACCAAGGCCCTTCTCCCCCGATTGCTCAGTTTGGCCGGGCGGTCAGCTCTAGGAAGAGTCTTGGTGGTTCCAAACTTCTTCCATTTAAGAATCTGTCTCGGAGCTCTACGGACAATTCCTTCGACCTCATGGTTTGGTTTTTGCTCTGACATGCACTGTCAACTGTGGGACCATATATAGACAGGTGTGTGCCTTTCCAAATCATGTCCAATCAATTGAATTGACCACAGGTGGACTCCAATGAAGTTGTAGAAACATCTCAAGGATGATCAATGGAAACAGGATGCACCTGAGCTCAATTTCGAGTCTCATAGCAAAGGGTCTGAATACTTATGCAAATAAGGTATTTCCATTTCTTATTTCTAATACATTTGCACACAAAAAATAACCTGTTTTCGCTTTGTCATTATGGGGTATTGTGTGTAGATTGAGGAAAAACAAATAATTTAATCAATTTTAGAATAAGGCTGTAACGTAACAAAATATGTAAAAAGTCAAGGGGTCTGAATACTTTCTGAATGCACTGTAGGTGGTGGTGGTAGTAGTTAGTAGTAGTAGTAGTAGTAGTTAGTAGTGGTACTAATGCTGTGGTGCCCCAGTACCAGGCCCTGTTCAGCATGGACAAGGTTGTTAGTAGTAGTAGTAGTAGTAGTAGTAGTAGTAGTAGTAGTAGTAGTAGTAGTAGTAGTAGTAGTAGTAGTAGTAGTAGTAGTAGTAGTAGAAGGAGGAGGTAATGGATAGTAGCAGTAGTAGTGGTATTAGTAGATAGTAGTAGTGGTAGTCAGTAATAGTAGTGGTATTAGTAGATAGTAGTAGTGGTAGTAGTTTTAGTAGTAGTAGGTAGTAATAATAGAAGTAAGTAGTAGTTATTAGTACCAGTAGTAGTAGTAGTAGTAGTAGCAGGTTTAGTTAGTAATCGTGATGGTGGTAGTAGTAATAGAAGTTAGTAGTAATAGTGTGTGTGTGTGTGTATATATATATATATATATATAATAGTATTATAGTAGTTAGTACAGTCGTGGTCAAAAGTTTTGAGAATGACACAAATACTAATTTTCACAAAGTCTGCTGCCTCAGTTTTGATGATGCCAATTTCCATATACTCCAGAATGTCATGAAGAGTGATCAGATGAATTGCAATTAATTGCAAAGTCGCTCTTTGCCATGAAAATGAACTTAATCCCCCAAAAAAACATTTCCACTGCATTTCAGCCCTGCCACAAAAGGACCAGCTGCCATCATGTCAGTGATTCTCTCGTTAACACAGGTGAGAGTGTTGACGAGGACAAGGCTGGAGATCACTCTGTCATGCTGATTGAGTTAGAATAACAGACTGGAAGCTTTAAAAGGAGGGTGGTGCTTGAAATCATTGTTCTTCCTCTGTTAACCATGGTTACCTGCAAGGAAACACGTGCCGTCATCATTGCTTTGCACAAAAAGGGCTTCACAGGCAAGGATATTGCTGCTAGTAAGATTGCACCTAAATCAACCATTTATCGGATCATCAAGAACTTCAAGGAGAGAGGTTCAATTGTTGTGAAGAAGGCGTCAGGGCGCCCAAGAAAGTCCAGCAAGCGCCAGGACCATCTCCTAAAGTTGATTCAGCTGCAGGATCGGGGCACCACCAGTGCAGAGCTTGCTCAGGAATGGCAGCAGGCAGGTGTGAGTGCATCTGCACGCACAGTGAGGCGAAGACTTTTGGAGGATGGCCTGGTGTCAAGAAGGGCAGCAAAGAAGCCACTTCTCTCCAGGAAAAACATCAGGGACAGACTGATATTCTGCAAAAGGTACAGGGATTGGACTGCTGAGGACTGGGGTAAAGTCATTTTCTCTGATGAATCCCCTTTCCGATTGTTTGGGGCATCTGGAAAACACCTTGTCCGGAGAAGACAAGGTGAGCGCTACCATCAGTCCTGTGTCATGCCAACAGTAAAGCATCCTGAGACCATTCATGTGTGGGTTGCTTCTCAGCCAAGGGAGTGGGCTCACTCACAATTTTGCCTAAGAACACAGCCATGAATAAAGAATGGTACCAACACATCCTCCGAGAGCAACTTCTCCCAACCATCCAAGAAGAGTTTGGTGACGAACAATGCCTTTTCCAGCATGATGGAGCACCTTGCCATAAGGCAAAAGTGATAACTAAGTGGCTCGGGGAACAAAACATCAACATTTTGGGTCCATGGCCAGGAAACTCCCCAGACCTTAATCCCATTGAGAATTTGTGGTCAATCCTCAAGAGGCGGGTGGACAAACAAAAACCCACAAATTCTGACAAACTCCTAGCATTGATTATGCAAGAATGGGCTGCCATCAGTCAGGATGTGGCCCAGAAGTTAATTGACAGCATGCCAGGGTGGATTGCAGAGGTCTTGAAAAAGAAGGGTCAACACTGCAAATATTGACTCGTTGCATAAACTTAATGTAATTATACTTCAGTATAACATAGTAACATCTGACAAAAATACCTCATAACACTGAAGTAATAGTAGTAGTAATATAAGTTAGTAGTAGTAGTAGTAGTAATATAAGTTAGTAGTAGTAGTAGTAGTAGTAGTAGTAGTAGT
>NC_059217.1:45500286-45526372 GCF_020615455.1 Coregonus clupeaformis
TTATGTGGCTGGGTGATCCTAGTCGGTCCTCAGACAGAAGGTCTAGGGCGCGCTGGGTGTTGGGACACCAGAGTTTAGACACTGTGTGTTTGGGAAAAAGTTTATTTTATTTTATGTATTTCCCGTTTGAGTCCATAAGTAGTACAATCTGTGGCTTGTGTATGTCCTCAGTGGGTGTGGGGGGGTCGTCAGGAGGGCTATCAGGGTGGCTGATGGGGGGTGCTCAGAGGGGGTGGGATCCCCTGGGCTTGGGGTTCTTCATTTGTTTGTCTGGCTGTGATGTCGAGGCTATGGTCAGGGTCTAGGGTGGACTGTTCTGCTGTGGTGTTGAGACTTTTGTCAGGATCTGAGGTGGGCTGTTCTGCTGGCTTCTCTGCGGGGGTGGCCAGCTCTCTAATGGGTTGTTCTCTGTCACCCGTCATCGTTCTCACCTTCTCCTCCAGCACTCTGATCCTCTCCTCTAGTGCTCTGTTCTTCTCCTGCTCCTGCTCTTTCTCCTGTTGATGTTGTCTCACCACAGTCCAGAGTGCAGACATGTCTCTCTCCAGGTCTAGTTAAGGGGGTGTTGTTGTGCTGGACTGTTGTCTGGGTCTGTGCTGACTGGAGTGTGTTCACCTGCTGTTCCAGCTCCACCTGCCTTACCTCCAGCTGGGTGAATTTATCCTTCATTTCAATGAGGGAGTAGTACTCTGTGCTGGGAAGTTGACTTTCCGCTTGGGGTTGCTCGTCTGTGGGGTTATTCAATGAAGAGGTCTCGCCTGACCCGCCCGGGGTGGGGGTATCTTTCTCAAGAGAGAGCTTCTACCACTAATACTGAATCTTCTCTCTCTGTCTCTGTCTCTCTCTCTCTCTGTCTCTCTCTCTCTCTCTCTGTCTGCTGTCTCTGCTGTCTGTCTCTGTCTGTTCTCTCTCTCTCTCTCTTCTCTCGCCTACTAATACTGACCCTCTCTCTCTCTCTCTCTCTCTCTCTCTCTATCTCTGTCTCTGTCTCTGTCTCGCTGTCTCTCGCTGTCTCTCTCTCTCTGTCTGTCTGTGTCTGTCTGTCTGTTGCTCTCGCTCGCTCTCGCTCTCGCTCTCACTCTCACTCTCACTCTGCGCGTAACTAACCCTACCACTAATACTGACCCTCCTCTCTCTGTCTCTCTCTCTCTCTCTATCTCTCGCTCTACTCACTCTCACTCTGCACCTCTCCTCTTCCTCTCACGCGCGTAACTAACCCTACCACTAATACTGACCCTCCTCTCTCTACATAACTAACCCTACCACTAATACTGACCCTCCTCTCTCTACCATAACTAACCCTACCACTAATACTGACCCCCCTCTCTCTTAGTACTCTGCATAACTAACACTAAGAACTAAAATGCGATGTAAATATATTTTCCAGGGCGCCAGAGAAGGAGTCAGCAGAGGAGGACTATGACTCTGGTATTGAAGAGGAGAACTGGCCCAGACAGGTGGACGCAGCAGCCAACAACTGATCTAGAATCATTAGAACACCTAAAACATTTCCTGGAATTCCTGCACCTGAAACATCTAAACAGACCTCCCATCAGACTGTGTAGGCCACTACTAAAACAACAACACGATAAAAACCCTTTTCTCTGAGGAAGTGTTTTTCATAATGAACAACACGGATTTGAGCTCTAGAAGTACTTTTTTTGTCCTGTGAATTGGACAGTAGGCTAATTCTTTAAGTTAGAAATTAAGGTGGACCTGCTATATTGTATATATTTACAATTGTTGGGGTAGATAATGCAATTTTTATTCTTTAAAAGGATGATTGTGTTTTCTCTTTTGTTGTGGTGGATGAGAGGTTGAAATTACAATGGAAACAAATATAACATGAATGGGATCATATTGTACACTTAAAGAAATAGCCACGGCTAGGAATGTTCCGTTTTAGTATCTTCAGTGTTACATAACAATATACAACTAATGCCCTGACTGTCAACGGCAGACCTGGGTCCAAATACTATATGAAATCTTTAATATGCAGTACCAGTCAAACGTTTGGACACACCTACTAATTCAAGGGTTTTTCTTTATTTTTGCTATTTTCTACATTGTAGAATAATAGTGAAGACACCAAAGATATGAAATAGCACGTATGGAATCATGTAGTAAACAAACAAGTGTTAAACAAATCAACATATATTTTAGATTTTAGATTCTTCAAAGTAGCCACCCTTTGCCTTGATGGCAGCTTTGCACACTCTTGGCATTCTCTCAACCGGCTTCACCTGGAATGCTTTTCCAACAATCTTGAAGGAGTTCCCACATGTGCTGAGCACTTGTTGGCTGCTTTTCCTTCACTCTGCAGTCCCAACTCATCCCAAACCATCTCAATTGGGTTGAGGTCGGGGGATTGTGGAGGCCAGGTCATCTGATGCAGCACTCCATCACTATCCTTCTTGGTAAAATAGCCCTTACACAGCCTGGAGGTGTGTTGGGTCATTGTCCTGTTGAAAAACAAATGATAGTCCCACTAAGCCCAAACCAGATGGGATGGCATATCGCTGCAGAATGCTGTGGTAGCCATGCTGGTTAAGTGTGCCTTGAATTCTAAATAAATCACACAGTGTCACCAGCAAAGCACCCCCACATCATAACACCTCCTCCTCCATGCTTCACTGTGGGAACCACACATGCAGAGATCATCCGTTCACCCACACCGCGTCTCACAAAGACACGGCGGTTGGAACCAAAAATCTCAAATTTGGACTCATCAGACCAAAGGACAGATTTCCACTGGTCTAATGATTGCTCGTGTTTCTTGGCCCAAGCAGGTCTCTTCTTCTTATTGGTGTCCTTTAGTAGTGGTTTCTTTGCAGGAATTCGACCATGAAGGCCTGAATCACGCAGTCTCCTCTGAACAGTTGATGTTGAGATATGTCTGTTACTTGAACTCTTTTAAGCATTTATTTGGGCTGCAATTTCTGATGCTGGTAAGTCTAATGAACTTTATCCTCTGCAGCAGAGGTAACTCTGGGTCTTCCATTCCTGTGGCGGTCCTCATGAGAGCCAGTTTCATCATAGCACTTGATGGTTTTGCGACTGCACTTGAAGAAACTTTCAAAGTTCTTAAAATTTTCCAGATTGACTGACCTTCATGTCTTAAAGTAATGATGCTGTCATTTCTCTTTGCTTATTTGAGCTGTTCTTGCCATAATATGGACTTGGTCTTTTACCAAATAGGGCTATCTTCTGTATGACACCCCTACCTTGTCACAACACAACTGATTGGCTCAAACACATTAAGAAGGAAAGAAATTCCACAAATTAACTTTTAAGAAGGCACTCCTGTTAATTGAAATGCATTCCAGGTGACTACCTCATGAAGCTGGTTGAGAGAATGCCAAGAGTGTGCAAAGCTGTCATCAAGGAAAAGGGTGGCTACTTTGAAGAATCTCAAATATAAAATATATTTTGATTTGCTTAGCACTTTTTTGGTTACTACATGATTCCATATGTGTTATTTCGTAGTTTTTATGTCTTCACTATTATTCCACAATGTAGAAAATAGTAAAAAATAAAGAAAAACCCTTGAATGAGTAGGTGTGTCTAAACTTTTGACTGGTGCTTTGAGTGCCAGGTGGGCGGGATTTGTACTTTTGGTAATATTCTGTTAGTTCCATTGCAACAGTTAAGTTCAATTGAGCCCAGCTAAAGTATTTGAGATGAATTCAAGTAGTATTTGAACCCAGGTCTGGTCTCCGGGTGTGTGATATTCCATTATGAGCACATCATAATTGTGATGTTATTTATATATGAAGCTAAATTGGTGCCAAAACTTTTCTGGCAGTAATTCAACTCCATATTTCCTCTTATCTACCAATTTTTAATGGAATTCATAATGAACATAACTGGGCTGTAAATGTCGGTATTAAAGCATCAGTGCTGAGTTTATAGTCTGTTTGTATCACAGGAACACACCTGTCGTTAGGGAAAACATATCATAACCTCGTACTACACCCTACTCCAGCACACTAAACAGAGCGGAGCTGCGTCCAAAATGGCACCCTATTCGTCCAGGAACTCTGGTCAAAGGTAGTGCACTATATAGGGAATAGGGTGCTTGTTCAGACGCAGACCATTTGATCGTAGTAGTGGCCTTTAAAAAAATAAATAAAAAAAATAGGTTGAGAATGTTTATTTCTGTAAACCCGCTCTCTAGGGAATGTATGTATCTATGTCAGCTCTCTCTAACCTCTACAGGGTTACCGTTCATATCAATATCAAGCAAGGCAAGGGCTGGTATTCAAAAAGGTTTCAGAGTTGCTGATCTAGGATCAAGGTGCCCCCCGGGTCCATATAATAGTATTTGTTATGATCTAAAAGGATACACTGATCCTGTATCAGCATTATTACTCTGATACTTTCTGTGAATACGTCCCACGTTTTTTTGTGAATTAGTCCGAAGTGAATACGTCCTCACCTTTTTAGATATGCTCCAGTACATCGTGTTACAAAATGGTTCCTCAATCGATCACTAGGCACTTCTTCTTCTGCTGTTTAGCCTTTACTGTTTCTACTCACACTGAACCATGCAGTTCTATGTCCTTTAATGTTGTATGTGCGATTATAATATAATAATCATAATCATAATACATTTGAGTTCCTTTTCAGTTATTTTATGCTTCTCTTCTCAAAGGTCAATCATAACATGTAAAACACCCCAAAGTTTATTGACGTGATTGTTTAAATATTATCAATAAAATGTATATCTCTGTACAGAATGATTTGTTGTGTCTTACATTTTTTAATACTCAATATAGATTGTTTCAAAGCTTCTTTGTGCTGTTTTGTTAAAACTCAATTTGCAATGCCATGTGACACCACTGAGGGGCACCATGACTACCATCGCTATGGCACCATGACTACCGTCGATATGGCACCATGACTACCATTGTTATGGAACCATGACTACTATCGCTCTGCCTCCACGTTAGAGAGCAGAACTGGCCATGTAGCACCATGACTACCATCGCTATGGCACAATGACTACCATCGCAATGGCACCATGACTACTATCGCTCTGCCTCCACGTTAGAGAGCAGAACTGGCCATGTAGCACCATGACTACCATCGCTATGGCACCATGACTACCATCGCAATGGCGTGTGACCATGACTACTATCGCTCTGCCTCCACGTTAGATAGCAGAACTGGCCATGTAGCACCATGACTACCATCGCTATGGCACCATGACTACTATCGCTATGGCTCCACGTGAGTAGCAACTGGCCATGTAGCACCATGACTACCATCGCTATGGCACCATGACTACCATTGCTATGGAACCATGACTACTATCGCTCTGCCTCCACGTTAGAGAGCAGAACTGGCCATGTAGCACCATGACTACCATCGCTATGGCACCATGACTACCATCGCTATGGCACCATGACTACCATCGCAATGGCACCATGACTACTATCGCTCTGCCTCCACGTTAGAGAGCAGAACTGGCCATGTAGCACCATGACTACCATCGCTATGGCACCATGACTACCATCGCAATGGCACCATGACTACTATCGCTATGGCACCATGACTACCATCGCTATGGCACCATGACTACCATCGCAATGGCACCATGACTACTATCGCTCTGCCTCCACGTTAGAGAGCAGAACTGGCCATGTAGCACCATGACTACCATCGCTATGGCACCATGGCACCATGACTACCATCGCAATGGCACCATGACTACTATCGCTCTGCCTCCACGTTAGAGAGCAGAACTGGCCATGTAGCTCATAAGCAGCTCATGTGTAATCTCTGTGTTGAAAGTGTGTTGTACAACATGTTCCTGTTTATCAACACATCAGCGTTTCTCTAATCTTCTCCTTCCCTTCGGCCTCCCTGTTACTTTCCAGGAAGACATCGCCAAGAACTGGAGGCTGCGTAATAAAGATGGGGTTGGTTTCCCAGACTTGCCTTTAGTTACGCTGAGAAGGAATTGCAATCTCTTCAAACTATGTTGAATTCCGGGTAAATGTTGAAAAAGCTCTCAAATGTCACGTACTGCATACTGTTAACAGGCTGGTTGAATAGGAATAGTTACAAAAGAGATATTGTATAACCCCTTCCTGGAAAATAAACCTGCCGTAGATATACATCCTAGGTTCCACTCAAAAAGGGTCTGAATACTTATGTAAATGTTATATTTCTGTTTTTAATTTTTAATAAAATTGAAATAAAATCAAAAAAATAGTTTTTGCTTTGTCATTATGGGGTATTGTGTGTAGCTTGATAAGGGGGGTGGGGATTTAATCTATTTTAGAATAAGGCTGTAACGTAACAAAATGTGGGGAAGGGGTCTGAATACTTTCCGAACGCACTGTAACCCATTGGTTCCATCCGTTATTAGTAATGTGGTGTCAACAACAGCACATCTGATGATGTCAGACGGCAGAGGCTTATAAGTGATCAAGAGAATTAGCTTGTGTGTTGATACTTAGGCTATTTATCTAGGTATAAGTCATTCAGCGTACACCTGTCAACACTTCACACACGGTGGACTGGTGAGAGGACACTTTTTCAAAGGGATGTGAGAGAGGTGAGCGAGAATGCGTGCGATCGATAATTGAAGATGACTGCCTTGCCTGCCATCAATGAATATTGACGACTGTGAGCCTTTCATTTACATTTTAGTCATTTAGCAGACGCTCTTATCCAGAGCGACTTACAGGAGCAATTAGGGTTAAGTGCCTTGCTCAAGGGCACATCGACAGATTTTTCACCTAGTCGGCTCGGGGGATTAGAACCAGCGACCTTTCGGTTACTGGCACAACGCTCTTACCCACTAAGCTACCTGCCGCCCTATTTCATGTTTCTAGATATGACATGTTTCGTATTAGCTGCCTTCCCCTTGTCATCATACCATCACCTGACAGAATTTGCTATTTTAATTAATTTCACTAAAGGGAATAGAGTAGTTTTGCTCTATGATCTTTGTGTGTGTGTGTATGTGTATGTGTGTGTGTGTGCGTGTGTGTGCGTGTGTGCTTGTTGTTCCCTGAGCTTTCTGTGTAAATGTATGTGTCCTCAGTGTGTGTGGGTTTTCTTGTTCTGGGTCTACAGACAGGATGGCCAGTCTAGAGGAGGTTCCCTTTAAGAGCCCTCTGGGCCCACTACCACTGGGGCCATTACAGGAGCCGGGGCCCCTGGGAGGAGAGATAGACCTGGTTACGGCCCCACAGTTCACCATACCAGACTACCTCCAGATACTACAAGACACTGAGGTTAGTTACATGGCTTACGGCAAAGCTATGTGATATTGTTTTGTGATAATGCTGGCAGGTAGCCTAGATATTATAGATGGGCCTGCAACTGAAGCGCAGGGTTCGATTGCCGAGTCTAACAAAACATTTTTTTTGGGGGGGTGGGATTCTAGGTAACCTATTTTAAATGCCTATTTTAAAATATCCTGCCGTTGTACCCTTGAGCAAGACACTTAAACTGACAATGGACAATAAAGTGTTCTTCTTCTTCAGTATGAATTCACCTTGGAGAACTGGGTGATGTCTGCGCTCCATGGAGGATGCTACCCCCCCAGGGATGCCCCGGCCCCTTCCTGCCCCCCGTACTGGCTCATGTTCTCCAGTCCCCAGGAGAGTCGCCGGGCCAGCAGGTCTTCCTATGTTCTTCTTTTATCTCTTTTATTGTCTTTATGTCGAAAAAAATAAATAAAGAACAAAATATGAATGTATATATGTTAATCCCATGAATGTAGCCTGGTCCCAGATTTGTTTGTGCTGTCTTAAAACCCTCCCGTTGTCCTAGGGTCAAAATGACCCGCCACTGTGTTGAACCAACTTTATTTAATTTTTATATTTGGGATCATTTGTGAGAAGGAGGCAGTGAGACTTTAAAGAAAGTATCACTGCCTCCTTCTCACAAATGATCCAAAAAATAAAATAAAAAAATAAAGTTGGTTCAACACAGTGGCGGGTCATTTTGACCCTAGGACAACGGGAGGGTTAATTGTATTGTTTTACTGTAAAGTGTGTTTTAAACGCACTTTAAATAAAGTTTGATTTGATTAAAGGTGGAACAGCCCTGCCCCCCGACCAAGGAGCCACAGCCTAAGCTCTGTGGACGCACGCCACCTTAACCACCACCCCCAACCCCACCACCACAGCTGCCACCACAGCCACCGCAAAATCCAGTTAATGGTCTCCGACTCGGATGACGAAGCCGGCTACTCTGAAGACGACGAGGGCTCCTCCACTGAAGATAACGCCTCAGGCTCAAAGTCACACCGTGGAGCCTCTCGTGGTGGTAAACGGCCACGGTCGCAAAGCTCTGCACCAAAACACCCACTATCCAGAGTCAAAGACCACCATCTTGGATCTTCAGGCTCCTCATCGGCTCATCACCACTCTAACCAGACTTCCGCTCAAGGTCGAGGCTACCAGGGCCGCAGCAGGAGGGCCAACTCTTCCTCAGTCCTGGACTGCAGGAGGCAAGGGTCGTTCACTGGGCTCACGCAGGAGCAGGGGCATGCCAACAGCCACCAGTGTCATGGCAGACCCACCACCAGCCCACTTTGCCACGGTCAGGCCAGCAGTCCCCAGTGTCATGGCGATCAGAGGCCCTGCAGGAAGGATTGCAGCAGGCAGCAGCAGGAGTCATCGTCCTCTGGCCTGGAAGAGTCCTCTGTGCGGGTCGGTAGTCCCCAGTGGCATGGTCGGGATGGAAGTCCCCAGTGTCATGGTGGCCAGAGGCACTGCAGCAGGAAGAGGCAGCACTCTTTGTGGTCAATGGGAAGGAAGAACTCTGTGAACCCACAGCAGCCACCACGACCATCTTCAGCTGGCCCTCAAGTCAAGCACAACAGGCAGACTGTAAGTGTAGGAGGCAAGGTTCGTTCCTGTTAGCCTGTTACAGAATGTCTAGGGTTGTTGCTATACCAAACATCCCACCTTCTATTAGTGCCAGGATCAATTCAATTTCAATTACATTTAGGCTACATTTTACATTTTAGCAGACGCTAAGGTGAGACAACCACATATCACAGTCCATAGTCATTACTTTTTTCCCCCAGTAAAGTAGTTATCGTCGAAAGTCAGTGCTAACGCGGAAAGACAAGTGCGAGTGTTTTGGGGTCAATTCAGGAAGTAAACAGGTAACCCAACCCAACCCAGACCACTTAACCTCACTCCAGCCTGTCACTATTCGTCCTTTAGGCTCTGCGTCCCCGGAGCTCCCACGGCCTGGGCTGGGACTCGTCTGCAGAGCTGCTGACGGCCCTGAGTCAGGAGGAGAGAGAGCTGCTGGAGACCATCACTGAACAGGGCTACCCTCTACACACTGCCATCCTGGCTCTGCAGAAGACTGGCTGCCGCAGCCCACAACAGGTAAGGTTTTGTTTACCCATCCTGTGACACGACGACCCCAACGGCCTCTGGGGGGGGGGGGGGAGACCATGTTTTTCTATTGTACTTGTTCACCCCTGTTGTCATCTCACCTCTATGGTCCCCTTTTTTCCACAGATCCTGAGTTACCTGGTGGCCAGTGACCGTCTGTGTGCGCTGGGCTACGAAGAGGCTCAGGTGGAGGAGGCCATGGAGATGTTCCAGAACTGTGAGAGCAAGGTGAGCTTCTCAATACACATTCTAAAGGATTCTACACATTCTAAAGGATTCTACACATTCTAAAGGATTCTACACATTCCAAAGTATTCCATTTTAATTCCATTTCTGTTTTGCCGCTAATATCACTCCATAATATCAAAGCAACTGCAATTTCTAGCTGTAAAAGTATTGGGCCAGGTTTCCCGGACACAGACTAAGGGCTCTATTCAAGCTGCAGCGTTACAGATTCCGCAATAGCAATGTAAAGGTAATTTCCGATTGAGCCGACATAAGCAGTGTTTACCGTGAATGCAGTCTCCGCTAAAACAGGAACATTGCCTTTAAATTTCAATCACGCTTTAAAGCTGAACTTCCGCAATGCGGATTGAATAGGGCTCGATTCAATCAGATCCACTTTAGCAAACATCCACAACAAATCAAATTCATTTATTAAGCCCTTTTTACATCAGCAGATGTCACAAAGTGATTATACAGAAACCCAGTCTAAAACCCCAAACAGCAAGCAATGGAGATGAAGCACGGTGGCTAGGAAAAACTCCCTAGAAAGGCAGGAACCTAGGAAGAAACCTAGAGAGGAACAAGTCTCTGAGGGGTGGCCAGTCCCCTTCTCGTTGTGCCAGGTGGAGATTATAAAAGTACAGTTGAAGTCGGAAGTTTACATACACATTAGCCAAATACATTTAAACTCATACTTCATAGCCGAGCATTCAGAGGTCGAGACACCGGGTGCGGTAGAGAGGGAGAGGGAGGGAACAGGTTAGGGTTCCATAGCCGCAGGCAGAACAGTTGAAACTGGATCAGCAGCACGACCAGGTGGACTGGGGACAGACAGGAGTCACACAGGACACCAGATAAGACAGGAGTATTTCACCAGATAGGACAGACTGACCCTAGCCCCCCGGCACATAGACTATTGCAGCATAGATACTGGAGGCTGCGACAGGGGGGTTGGGGGACACTGTGGCCTTGTCCGATGTTACCCCCGGACAGGGCCAACCAGGCAGGATATAACCCCACCCACTTTGCCAAAGCACAGCCCCCACACCACCAGAGGGATATCAACAGACCACCAACTTACTACCCTGAGACAAGTATAGCCCAAAAAGATCTCCTCCACCGCACGAGCCCGAGGGGGGCGTAAAACCGGACAGGAAGATCACGTCAGTGACTCACAACCCACTCAAATCGAGTATAGTGAAAAAAGCCTGTCACGACGTGACGCACCCCTCCTAGGGACGGCATGGAAGAGCACTAGTAAGCCAGTGACTCAGCCCCCGTAATAGGGTCAGAGGCAGAGAATCCCAGTGGAGAGACAGGAACCGGCCAGGCAGAGACAGCAAGGGCGGTTCATCACTCCAGTACCTTGCCGTTCACCTTCGCACCCCTGGGCCAGACTCGATCATAGGCCCTACTGAAGAGATGAGTCATCAGTAAAGACTTAAAGGTCGAGACTGAACCTGTGTCTCTCACATGGATAGGCAGACCATTCCATAAAAATTGAGCTCTAATCAAATCAACTTTTATTTGCCACATGCGCCGAATACAACAGGTGAAAGCCCCTTACAGTGAAATGCTTACTTACAAGCCCTTAACCAACAATGCAGTTTAAAGAAAAATAAGTGAAGTAAAAAATAGATAAGTAAAAAAATAATGTCAAGTTCTGCGTGATTTCTGGCTGACCACAGCTCTGCCCAAACTTGAAAACGGCTTTATCCTTGATGAACGCAAAGGACAACTCAAAACTGTTCACTTTATGATTTTTTATTGTCATAAAGATGGAACAGAATAGGTTGATAACCTTCAAAACACACAAACAAAAAACCATGGATTAGTTACAAATAACCCTCAATTCCACTTTCTCAAAAATAAGCATAAACTAATGTTACTGAATCCTCAAACCTAACCAAACAATCATTTCATCATTTAGATTAACCTAGGATCATTGCAAGTTAATAATTAAATATCAATATCATAATTAAACATTTAACAATACACATGATTATAGTAACGTTACTGTCAAGTACTACGTTCACATAATGAAGTCTTCACTATTTAATTAATAATTGTATTGTATGTTACAACCAAACCAAAAGGGCATATAGAAGCATGAATTCACAACACATTCTGTCCTACCAGTTGCGTCTTTGGATGATCAGGAGCTGTGGTCATTGGTATCTCTTCTCAGGAATGAGTGAGAGCCAAGTAAGCTTTTACCAAACATTTCGATGCCATGCACATGCACTGCTTGTGGGTGCGCAGGTTAATATGGTCCCCAGAGCACTTCCTGGTGGTTGGTTTCAACAGCTCCGGTTGCATGGTTGCCCCCTGCAGGTTGGGAGTGCTTTGAGCACCCTGGGTGGATTTAGGCTTGAGTGCTCGGTATAGCTTGTAGTCAGGAATTGACACAACACCTCCCACTTGACCTCCTGGTTCTTCAACCCAAGGAGGTCACACAGAACTGTGATGTGTTGGATTCAGTTACTCTATTTTTGATCCTGTTGCTGCTGCTCTTCAACTGGAAGCAAGACAACTATCCGTCTGACATCCCTGTGAAGAACTGTTGCTGGTATCTTGATTGAATGTTTTTCCATCTTTTTAGTGGGCTTCACAGTTGCGACTGGGTAGCTGGGGAAGGATCGGAGATATACATCCCTCACGATTCCCTTCTTGTCAGTGTTAACGTCAATAACTCTGGCAAGCCTGTACTGACCTCTCAAGGCGTTCTGGTCGGCCAGCCAGAGCGACATCTCCAATTGCCACATTCCTGTGAGCGGTGTGCCACTTGGTCCGGACAAACAGGTTTGGTCCGGCTAACTGACTCCATTTCCTCCAGAATCGGTCAACTTCTGTTTGGATGGTTCTTAATCTCTTGTAGGAGTAACCTTCAAAGTCAAAGGTCCCTGGATCTCCTCTGGGTCCGGTTCGTCTGAGTAGAAGTGAATTTGGGCTAATGTATTCTACACAGTCCTCTCTGCTCTGAGTCCTGGCATCAATAGGCCGCTCATTGGCAAGGTTGGAAGCCATATAAAGGAAAGTCTGAAATTCACCCCATGTGAGGACTCCATTACCTCCCAGATTGTGTAAAGCCCGCTTCACAGTTCGGACAGCGGCTTCAGCAGCTCCGTTTCTGTGAGGTGAGTCTGCTGGATGGATCCTCCAGCTCCATTCTGTGCCATGCTTGGAAACGTCGTTTTCAAGCTTCGACTTCTCCAGCCGGTCCAGAAACATGTAGAGTTCTCTGAGGGCAGGTCTGGCTCCGACAAAGTTTTTTCCAGGATCCGACCACAATTTCCTTGGATGCCCTCTCAGTGCCGTAAATCTTTGGTAGGCTAACAGGAAGCCTTCAGCTGACTGGTCGCTGACAAGGTCTGTGTGCATAGCTCTTGACACCATGCAGCAAAAGACAATTCCCCACACCTTAAGTTTCACCTTCTTTCTCACCTCATCCTTCACTTCATAAGGTCCAAATAAGTCCACTGTGGTGTACTCAAAGGGATTGGCTGGTGTTATTCTCTCCGATGGAAGGTCACTCATGATCTGTTGGCATCTCCGGGCCTTAAGTTTCCTGCATGTCACACAGTTATCCACGATCTTTTGAGCTAGTTTCCGGCCTCTTACCACCCACGCTTTCCTTCTCATCCGGAGGAGTGTGCCTGCGATGTCTTCATGATTTGTCTTGTGGGCTTCTTGAGCTAGAAGGGAGGATACCCATGACGTGCAGGGCAAGATTGGTACTGCAGTTTTTTCTTCATTAAAGATTTGGAATCTTCCTCCACAGAGCAAGAGTCCAGTGTTTTCCTCTTTGACCACAGCAAGCCTGCTGAGTGTGGTGTCTGGCCAGGTTACATCCTTTTGGGCTGCAAGGAAGAGATCCCTGAGTGCATCTTCACACTCCATGATGGTAAGTGTAGCTTTCTTGGTTCTGGACTTGATCTCAAGAGCTGAAGGAATTTCCTTTTTCTTTGGCTTGCTTGTGGTGGTGGTCTTGGCTAGCATTTCTTTCCACCTTGTGGCAGCTCTCCACACCCAGGCAATGACTCTTGTCAACCTGGTTAAACTGCTGAACTTGCTGATGTTAAGGATATTCCCCACTGAATAACCAGAAGGTGGTCTTTGGACTTGGATTTGGTGCCCTCTTCCATTAGGGCTGCTTTGCAGGTCTTTACCTTTGTCAGAGTTTGGAGATATTGGTATACGTGGAGCATGTTGGATTTTTTTCCCCACCTGCGCTCGGGTCAGTGCTGCTGTAAAACATTTCCTTTGGAGCTTGTTTATGCCTTCTTTGGCATCTGCAGCGACTTCTTTGGCTGACTTTGTCGGCCAATCCTCTACAGGTCGTTTCAGAAACTCTGGGCCGTTCTGCCACACAGAGTTCTCTTTGAGGTCCTCTGGGGTTGCTCCTCTTGTCATGAGGTCAGCAATGTTTTGCTCACCTGGAATCCATCTCCAGTCCTCAACTGATGTGGACTTCTGGATCTCTCCCACTCTGCTTGCAAAAAAGGTCTGGTACCCATAACTGTCCCTTTGGATTGCACCCAGCACAGTTTGACTCTCTAACAGATGGATCCAACGTCCTACTTGCATCCGACTGTGCTTTTCAATGTATTTCCTGAGTCTTGCAGCGAACACAGCACCACAGACTTCAGCCTTCACTGGTTCTCCCTTTTGGTCAAGTGGTGTAAGCTTGGCTTTGGACTCAACAAGTCGGACCAGGATGCCTTGCTCGGTCTCCCACCTGAAGTATGCCACTGCTCCATAACTCTGGTCGCTCCCATCTGAGAATGTTATTCCCCAGGGTTCTCCAATCCTTTTGACTGGAGTCAGGCTTCTATGGAAGGTAATTTGGTTGAGGTGTCTGTATTCCTCAAACAGGCGGATTGCTTCTCCTCTAAGTTTCTCAGACAGAGGTGTGTCCCATGTGTCTCTTGTTAGAGCTTTGCCTCCAGTTTCTTGGAATGCTTTTCTGACTAAAATGGCTCCTTTCTGTTTGGCAGGTGTTGCAAGGCCTATTGGGTCATACAAACTAGCTACTTGGCTAAGCAGTTGCCTTCTGGTCAGTGGGTTTGGAGTTTTCATTCTCACTTCCTCTCCAACGAGATCTTGACTGATCCTCATCTTCTTTTGTCTCTTTGAGAAGTTTATCGAGGTCATGAGGTACAGTTTGTCTGATTCGACTAAATAACCAACTCCAAGGGCTCTGTTGTCTCCTTCTCTCACTTGGTTGGGGAGGATGAAGACTTCATCTGATGATGTTGGATGTTCTGATGTAGATGTTTTCCTCCCACTTTGGCCTGATCGGACCCACGGCTTGAGGAAGAATCCACCTGCCTTTAGGATTTCTTCGACTTTTTGGTGGTTCCGTCTAGCTTTTCCAGGTCATTATGGGATGTCAGGATGTCATCTACGTAGGAATCCTCTTCAAGGACCCTCCGTTCCTCTTCCAGATGTGTGAACATGGGCAACTTCGCTGTTTCTCTCATGGCTAGTTGTGCGATACACCCTGCTGGTCGATCGCCCATGTTGACCCTGGTGATGGCATATTCCTCAATGTCCCCATCATCACCGTCTCTCCAGAGGAATCTATGGAGGTGCATCTCCAGGTCTTCGAGCCACACAGAATTGTACATCTTTTTGATGTCGCCGAGAGCAGCATGGATTCCTCTCCTGAACCTTAGCAGTACCGCTCGAATAGGATTAAGTACATCAGGCCCTTTCAGAAGAAGGTCATTCATGCTGCTTCCTCTAAACCTCTGGCTGCTGTTCCATACCAGTCGGACAGGTGTAGTTATAGAGTGTGGGTTTGGTGCTATCAAGTGACTGACGTACCATACTGGACCTTTCCAGTCAGCAATGGTCTTTCTAGTGAGTTTCTTTGCTGCCTTCCTTTCCACCATCTCATGAACTTGAGTTGTGTATGCTGCACGCCAATCTGGTTCTCTCTTGAGTTGTTTCTCCGTCCTCAGAAACGTGGCTTCCACTGCGCTTCTGTTGTTGGGCAGGGAACTTGGATCTTCAATCCAAGGGTCTTTTGTGTCCCAGTGAGGCTCCTGACTATGCACATCTGACTCCACGTAACTGAGACCTTGCCTGATTATCTCAAGCTCTCTTTCTTCACTAAGAGTCATGTCTTTGCCTCCTGGTTGACAGTTACCACAACGACATCCTCCACACATGGGTTCACAGGCCGCACCAATGCTGTCCCACTTCCACCAGTCCAAGAACTCTTTGCCAATAACAGTGGTTTTAGTTTCAGCTCTAGATTCTTGCATCTCAGCAATTTCTTGATACTTTACTGCTGTGATTCTCATAGATCGTGCAAAATGAGTTTCAGAATTGTGCAGGGCCATGTCCACTACTTCACAGAGGTCTGGATGTGCTCCTCCAACGGTCTTTCCTAAAGGGCTCTCCCACAGGACAAGATCTCCTACTACCTTTACTCTCTGTGGAGCAAGTCTTCCTTCCCGGTGGCTTATGAGAAGCTCAACATGTTCTGGTCTGTGAAGGTCTTCCAGGTTGGTATCGGGAAGAACTTCTTGAGGTGTTGTGCTTTGATTGCTCTGTGAACTTTTGCAATCTCATCCAACCCATAACAGATCAGCTCATGAGCTTTCTCCGTGCCTCTTGGTGTCTTGACTCTCACCTTGAGTAAGTATCTTTTGGTCTTCACCTTCATGGCCATGCCTCCAACTCCATGGACGACTAGTGTGATCCTTTCACTTCGAAGCTTCAGTCTCCTGGCGGCTGTGTGAGTGATGTAGTTGGTGTCTGATGCTAAGTCAATGAGAGTTCCAATGTTCTGCCCTGCGTTAGTAGTTACTTCGAGAAGCATAAGAATAACTGGTAATTCACGTGTGCTTGAGTCCATTACCCCAGGAAGGCTTCCTCCAGTGCAGTGTGATTTTGCCATGTTGGTGAAAGCATTCCTGAATTTTTCTGCCACGTCCGGGGTGAGCTCACGTATTAATTCTCTCTTGCTCCTCTGTGAATGTTTGCCTCCTGGTGCTGGGTTTTTCCACTTTCACGTATTCTTTCCTCTTAGCCCCTCCTTTAAGGCAGAGAAAGAAATGGTGATCCGAGGAGCTTCCTCTTTTGCAGTCTCTGTTTCTGCAAAGGTAAGTGTCCGTACATTCCTCATCCTCTCCATGACATCTGAGGCATCTTCTGCATGCTCCCAGTCTTTCGACAGCATTCAGCTTCTCACTAGGCTTTAGTTCTTTGAACTGCTTACAAAAGAAAATCTTCTCACGGTGCTTTTCATCTCCACACACAACGCATCCTCCCTTTCTCGTGGACCTTGTGGAAGCATACCGCTTCTCCGGGTACGTAGCTTTCTTTTCAGGGTTTTCACTTACACCCAACTGGTCTAGTTTCTCCAGTATGTCCTCTTGTGTCTTTAAAAATCTTAGAAGGCTGTCGAAGTGATTGTCAGGTGTGACTCCATTTCTTGGGTTGACCATGAATGTCAGCCAGTCCCTCTTCATGTTATCCGGCAGCTTGCTCTCTATGGATCTGATGACAAGGGGATTCTTTATGGCTCCACTGCTTTCGAGCTCCGTGAGGTCATTCAGGGCCTTTTCCACAGCTTGAATCAGGTCAATAACCTTCCTTGGTTGGTGTGACTTTAAAGGAGGGATCCTCTCCAGGTCCTCAATTATCTCCAAAGCAATTGTTGGCTTGTTTCCATACCGGTTTTGGAGTACTCTAAACATGTCTTCAGCACTGTTATATGATGACAGGCGCAGGTCTCTACATATTCTCTCGTCCACACTGTCAAGAAGTTGAAACTTCTTCACCTCCACTGAACCAGTCGGCTCTCCCTGCTTTTGCAGGCTCTCCCAGTCTTTCCTCCATCTGTGGAAATTCCTCCTAAGCCCAGTGAATTTAGGTAGACTGGTTGGTTTTATTCTCACCACTGGTTGTGGGACTGCTCTTGGTTGAAGCTCTGTAGGTCTTCTGTCCTCTTCTGCAATTCTCTGTGCGATGAGGAATTCTGTTCTTTTGGCCTCGAGGTTACTGCCGAATATTCTCAGATCTTTTACTCTGCCTTTCAGATCTGCAGTCTCATCGTGTGGGACCCATTTTTCCCAGTCTTTCAGGCTTTCACTTGCATCATGGATTAGCTTCCTCTCTCTTTCCAGCTGTAGTTCATAGCCGTCCCTGTTAATAGCAGTGACGGGGGTTTCTTTGGCTCTGTCACAGGCTTTCTCCGCTTCTTGGATTGCAAAGTCTACCTCCTCTTTACCGTATCTTGGCCAGAGGTTGAATTGGACTGCCTCTCGGATTTCCTCCAATTTCATGTCGCACTCTTCAATCGTCCTTTCAAGATCAGCATGCTGGTCCTTGTCGAGCTTGACCTCTTCATCTCCCTTAGTTCCCGCTTCAGCCAGTAGGCCAGCCGCGTAGTCATCATTTGAATCACCGACACTTCTAGCCAGGGAACTGAGCTTGCTGAACTCCTCTTGTAGTTCATGCTTAATCATACCAGCTGCAGCTTTACTCAGGTAGTTCGCTTGTCTGGTGAAAGCAGATTTGGCTAAGGTCCGCTCTTGCTTCAGTTGCTTGACTGTTTTCCCAAAAGTTTCCTTGGCCATGGTGTAGAGTTTCACAGGCAATTCTTCGCTGCGTCGACAGCTTGACTTCAGCCCTTTGATCCTCGTCTTCACTGCCGCGCTGGTTATCAACTGTCAAGTTCTGCGTGATTTCTGGCTGACCACAGCTCTGCCCAAACTTGAAAACGGCTTTATCCTTGATGAACGCAAAGGACAACTCAAAACTGTTCACTTTATGATTTTTTATTGTCATAAAGATGGAACAGAATAGGTTGATAACCTTCAAAACACACAAACAAAAAACCATGGATTAGTTACAAATAACCCTCAATTCCACTTTCTCAAAAATAAGCATAAACTAATGTTACTGAATCCTCAAACCTAACCAAACAATCATTTCATCATTTAGATTAACCTAGGATCATTGCAAGTTAATAATTAAATATCAATATCATAATTAAACATTTAACAATACACATGATTATAGTAACGTTACTGTCAAGTACTACGTTCACATAATGAAGTCTTCACTATTATTTAATTAATAATTGTATTGTATGTTACAACCAAACCAAAAGGGCATATAGAAGCATGAATTCACAACACATTCTGTCCTACCAGTTGCGTCTTTGGATGATCAGGAGCTGTGGTCATTGGTATCTCTTCTCAGGAATGAGTGAGAGCCAAGTAAGCTTTTACCAAACATTTCGATGCCATGCACATGCACTGCTTGTGGGTGCGCAGGTTAATATGGTCCCCAGTGCACTTCCTGGTGGTTGGTTTCAACAGCTCCGGTTGCATGGTTGCCCCCTGCAGGTTGGGAGTGCTTTGAGCACCCTGGGTGGATTTAGGCTTGAGTGCTCGGTATAGCTTGTAGTCAGGAATTGACACAACACCTCCCACTTGACCTCCTGGTTCTTCAACCCAAGGAGGTCACACAGAACTGTGATGTGTTGGATTCAGTTACTCTATTTTTGATCCTGTTGCTGCTGCTCTTCAACTGGAAGCAAGACAACTATCCGTCTGACATCCCTGTGAAGAACTGTTGCTGGTATCTTGATTGAATGTTTTCCATCTTTTTAGTGGGCTTCACAGTTGCGACTGGGTAGCTGGGGAAGGATCGGAGATATACATCCCTCACGATTCCCTTCTTGTCAGTGTTAACGTCAATAACTCTGGCAAGCCTGTACCTGACCTCTCAAGGCGTTCTGGTCGGCCAGCCAGACGACATCTCCAATTGCCACATTCCTGTGAGCGGTGTGCCACTTGGTCCGGACAAACAGGTTTGGTCCGGCTAACTGACTCCATTTCCTCCAGAATCGGTCAACTTCTGTTTGGATGGTTCTTAATCTCTTGTAGGAGTAACCTTCAAAGTCAAAGGTCCCTGGATCTCCTCTGGGTCCGGTTCGTCTGAGTAGAAGTGAATTTGGGCTAATGTATTCTACACAGTCCTCTCTGCTCTGAGTCCTGGCATCAATAGGCCGCTCATTGGCAAGGTTGGAAGCCATATAAAGGAAAGTCTGAAATTCACCCCATGTGAGGACTCCATTACCTCCCAGATTGTGTAAAGCCCGCTTCACAGTTCGGACAGCGGCTTCAGCAGCTCCGTTTCTGTGAGGTGAGTCTGCTGGATGGATCCTCCAGCTCCATTCTGTGCCATGCTTGGAAACGTCGTTTTCAAGCTTCGACTTCTCCAGCCGGTCCAGAAACATGTAGAGTTCTCTGAGGGCAGGTCTGGCTCCGACAAAGTTTTTTCCAGGATCCGACCACAATTTCCTTGGATGCCCTCTCAGTGCCGTAAATCTTTGGTAGGCTAACAGGAAGCCTTCAGCTGACTGGTCGCTGACAAGGTCTGTGTGCATAGCTCTTGACACCATGCAGCAAAAGACAATTCCCCACACCTTAAGTTTCACCTTCTTTCTCACCTCATCCTTCACTTCATAAGGTCCAAATAAGTCCACTGTGGTGTACTCAAAGGGATTGGCTGGTGTTATTCTCTCCGATGGAAGGTCACTCATGATCTGTTGGCATCTCCGGGCCTTAAGTTTCCTGCATGTCACACAGTTATCCACGATCTTTTGAGCTAGTTTCCGGCCTCTTACCACCCACGCTTTCCTTCTCATCCGGAGGAGTGTGCCTGCGATGTCTTCATGATTTGTCTTGTGGGCTTCTTGAGCTAGAAGGAGGATACCCATGACGTGCAGGGCAAGATTGGTACTGCAGTTTTTTCTTCATTAAAGATTTGGAATCTTCCTCCACAGAGCAAGAGTCCAGTGTTTTCCTCTTTGACCACAGCAAGCCTGCTGAGTGTGGTGTCTGGCCAGGTTACATCCTTTTTGGGCTGCAAGGAAGAGATCCCTGAGTGCATCTTCACACTCCATGATGGTAAGTGTAGCTTTCTTGGTTCTGGACTTGATCTCAAGAGCTGAAGGAATTTCCTTTTTCTTTGGCTTGCTTGTGGTGGTGGTCTTGGCTAGCATTTCTTTCCACCTTGTGGCAGCTCTCCACACCCAGGCAATGACTCTTGTCAACCTGGTTAAACTGCTGAACTTGCTGATGTTAAGGATATTCCCCACTGAATAACCAGAAGGTGGTCTTTGGACTTGGATTTGGTGCCCTCTTCCATTAGGGCTGCTTTGCAGGTCTTTACCTTTGTCAGAGTTTGGAGATATTGGTATACGTGGAGCATGTTGGATTTTTTTTCCCCCACCTGCGCTCGGGTCAGTGCTGCTGTAAAACATTTCCTTTGGAGCTTGTTTATGCCTTCTTTGGCATCTGCAGCGACTTCTTTGGCTGACTTTGTCGGCCAATCCTCTACAGGTCGTTTCAGAAACTCTGGGCCGTTCTGCCACACAGAGTTCTCTTTGAGGTCCTCTGGGGTTGCTCCTCTTGTCATGAGGTCAGCAATGTTTTGCTCACCTGGAATCCATCTCCAGTCCTCAACTGATGTGGACTTCTGGATCTCTCCCACTCTGCTTGCAAAAAAGGTCTGGTACCCATAACTGTCCCTTTGGATTGCACCCAGCACAGTTTGACTCTCTAACAGATGGATCCAACGTCCTACTTGCATCCGACTGTGCTTTTCAATGTATTTCCTGAGTCTTGCAGCGAACACAGCACCACAGACTTCAGCCTTCACTGGTTCTCCCCTTTTGGTCAAGTGGTGTAAGCTTGGCTTTGGACTCAACAAGTCGGACCAGGATGCCTTGCTCGGTCTCCCACCTGAAGTATGCCACTGCTCCATAACTCTGGTCGCTCCCATCTGAGAATGTTATTCCCCAGGGTTCTCCAATCCTTTTGACTGGAGTCAGGCTTCTATGGAAGGTAATTTGGTTGAGGTGTCTGTATTCCTCAAACAGGCGGATTGCTTCTCCTCTAAGTTTCTCAGACAGAGGTGTGTCCCATGTGTCTCTTGTTAGAGCTTTGCCTCCAGTTTCTTGGAATGCTTTTCTGACTAAAATGGCTCCTTTCTGTTTGGCAGGTGTTGCAAGGCCTATTGGGTCATACAAACTAGCTACTTGGCTAAGCAGTTGCCTTCTGGTCAGTGGGTTTGGAGTTTTCATTCTCACTTCCTCTCCAACGAGATCTTGACTGATCCTCATCTTCTTTTGTCTCTTTGAGAAGTTTATCGAGGTCATGAGGTACAGTTTGTCTGATTCGACTAAATAACCAACTCCAAGGGCTCTGTTGTCTCCTTCTCTCACTTGGTTGGGGAGGATGAAGACTTCATCTGATGATGTTGGATGTTCTGATGTAGATGTTTTCCTCCCACTTTGGCCTGATCGGACCCACGGCTTGAGGAAGAATCCACCTGCCTTTAGGATTTCTTCGACTTTTTTGGTGGTTCCGTCTAGCTTTTCCAGGTCATTATGGGATGTCAGGATGTCATCTACGTAGGAATCCTCTTCAAGGACCCTCCGTTCCTCTTCCAGATGTGTGAACATGGGCAACTTCGCTGTTTCTCTCATGGCTAGTTGTGCGATACACCCTGCTGGTCGATCGCCCATGTTGACCCTGGTGATGGCATATTCCTCAATGTCCCCATCATCACCGTCTCTCCAGAGGAATCTATGGAGGTGCATCTCCAGGTCTTCGAGCCACACAGAATTGTACATCTTTTTGATGTCGCCGAGAGCAGCATGGATTCCTCTCCTGAACCTTAGCAGTACCGCTCGAATAGGATTAAGTACATCAGGCCCTTTCAGAAGAAGGTCATTCATGCTGCTTCCTCTAAACCTCTGGCTGCTGTTCCATACCAGTCGGACAGGTGTAGTTATAGAGTGTGGGTTTGGTGCTATCAAGTGACTGACGTACCATACTGGACCTTTCCAGTCAGCAATGGTCTTTCTAGTGAGTTTCTTTGCTGCCTTCCTTTCCACCATCTCATGAACTTGAGTTGTGTATGCTGCACGCCAATCTGGTTCTCTCTTGAGTTGTTTCTCCGTCCTCAGAAACGTGGCTTCCACTGCGCTTCTGTTGTTGGGCAGGGAACTTGGATCTTCAATCCAAGGGTCTTTTGTGTCCCAGTGAGGCTCCTGACTATGCACATCTGACTCCACGTAACTGAGACCTTGCCTGATTATCTCAAGCTCTCTTTCTTCACTAAGAGTCATGTCTTTGCCTCCTGGTTGACAGTTACCACAACGACATCCTCCACACATGGGTTCACAGGCCGCACCAATGCTGTCCCACTTCCACCAGTCCAAGAACTCTTTGCCAATAACAGTGGTTTTAGTTTCAGCTCTAGATTCTTGCATCTCAGCAATTTCTTGATACTTTACTGCTGTGATTCTCATAGATCGTGCAAAATGAGTTTCAGAATTGTGCAGGGCCATGTCCACTACTTCACAGAGGTCTGGATGTGCTCCTCCAACGGTCTTTCCTAAAGGGCTCTCCCACAGGACAAGATCTCCTACTACCTTTACTCTCTGTGGAGCAAGTCTTCCTTCCCGGTGGCTTATGAGAAGCTCAACATGTTCTGGTCTGTGAAGGTCTTCCAGGTTGGTATCGGGGAAGAACTTCTTGAGGTGTTGTGCTTTGATTGCTCTGTGAACTTTTGCAATCTCATCCAACCCATAACAGATCAGCTCATGAGCTTTCTCCGTGCCTCTTGGTGTCTTGACTCTCACCTTGAGTAAGTATCTTTTGGTCTTCACCTTCATGGCCATGCCTCCAACTCCATGGACGACTAGTGTGATCCTTTCACTTGAAGCTTCAGTCTCCTGGCGGCTGTGTGAGTGATGTAGTTGGTGTCTGATGCTAAGTCAATGAGAGTTCCAATGTTCTGCCCTGCGTTAGTAGTTACTTCGAGAAGCATAAGAATAACTGGTAATTCACGTGTGCTTGAGTCCATTACCCCAGGAAGGCTTCCTCCAGTGCAGTGTGATTTTGCCATGTTGGTGAAAGCATTCCTGAATTTTTCTGCCACGTCCGGGGTGAGCTCACGTATTAATCTCTCTTGCTCCTCTGTGAATGTTTGCCTCCTGGTGCTGGGTTTTTCCACTTTCACGTATTCTTTCCTCTTAGCCCCTCCTTTAAGGCAGAGAAAGAAATGGTGATCCGAGGAGCTTCCTCTTTTGCAGTCTCTGTTTCTGCAAAGGTAAGTGTCCGTACATTCCTCATCCTCTCCATGACATCTGAGGCATCTTCTGCATGCTCCCAGTCTTTCGACAGCATTCAGCTTCTCACTAGGCTTTAGTTCTTTGAACTGCTTACAAAAGAAAATCTTCTCACGGTGCTTTTCATCTCCACACACAACGCATCCTCCCTTTCTCGTGGACCTTGTGGAAGCATACCGCTTCTCCGGGTACGTAGCTTTCTTTTCAGGGTTTTCACTTACACCCAACTGGTCTAGTTTCTCCAGTATGTCCTCTTGTGTCTTTAAAAATCTTAGAAGGCTGTCGAAGTGATTGTCAGGTGTGACTCCATTTCTTGGGTTGACCATGAATGTCAGCCAGTCCCTCTTCATGTTATCCGGCAGCTTGCTCTCTATGGATCTGATGACAAGGGGATTCTTTATGGCTCCACTGCTTTCGAGCTCCGTGAGGTCATTCAGGGCCTTTTCCACAGCTTGAATCAGGTCAATAACCTTCCTTGGTTGGTGTGACTTTAAAGGAGGGATCCTCTCCAGGTCCTCAATTATCTCCAAAGCAATTGTTGGCTTGTTTCCATACCGGTTTTGGAGTACTCTAAACATGTCTTCAGCACTGTTATATGATGACAGGCGCAGAGTCTCTACATATTCTCTCGTCCACACTGTCAAGAAGTTGAAACTTCTTCACCTCCACTGAACCAGTCGGCTCTCCCTGCTTTTGCAGGCTCTCCCAATCTTTCCTCCATCTGTGGAAATTCCTCCTAAGCCCAGTGAATTTAGGTAGACTGGTTGGTTTTATTCTCACCACTGGTTGTGGGACTGCTCTTGGTTGAAGCTCTGTGGGTCTTCTGTCCTCTTCTGCAATTCTCTGTGCGATGAGGAATTCTGTTCTTTTGGCCTCGAGGTTACTGCCGAATATTCTCAGATCTTTTACTCTGCCTTTCAGATCTGCAGTCTCATCGTGTGGGACCCATTTTTCCCAGTCTTTCAGGCTTTCACTTGCATCATGGATTAGCTTCCTCTCTCTTTCCAGCTGTAGTTCATAGCCGTCCCTGTTAATAGCAGTGACGGGGTTTCTTTGGCTCTGTCACAGGCTTTCTCCGCTTCTTGGATTGCAAAGTCTACCTCCTCTTTACCGTATCTTGGCCAGAGGTTGAATTGGACTGCCTCTCGGATTTCCTCCAATTTCATGTCGCACTCTTCAATCGTCCTTTCAAGATCAGCATGCTGGTCCTTGTCGAGCTTGACCTCTTCATCTCCCTTAGTTCCGCTTCAGCCAGTAGGCCAGCCCGGCGTAGTCATCATTTGAATCACCGACACTTCTAGCCAGGGAACTGAGCTTGCTGAACTCCTCTTGTAGTTCATGCTTAATCATACCAGCTGCAGCTTTACTCAGGTAGTTCGCTTGTCTGGTGAAAGCAGATTTGGCTAAGGTCCGCTCTTGCTTCAGTTGCTTGACTGTTTTCCCCAAAAGTTTCCTTGGCCATGGTGTAGAGTTTCACAGGCAATTCTTCCTTTGCGTCGACAGCTTGACTTCAGCCCTTTGATCCTCGTCTTCACTGCCGCGCTGGTTATCAACTGTCAAGTTCTGCGTGATTTCTGGCTGACCACAGCTCTGCCCAAACTTGAAAACGGCTTTATCCTTGATGAACGCAAAGGACAACTCAAAACTGTTCACTTTATGATTTTTTATTGTCATAAAGATGGAACAGAATAGGTTGATAACCTTCAAAACACACAAACAAAAAACCATGGATTAGTTACAAATAACCCTCAATTCCACTTTCTCAAAATAAGCATAAACTAATGTTACTGAATCCTCAAACCTAACCAAACAATCATTTCATCATTTAGATTAACCTAGGATCATTGCAAGTTAATAATTAAATATCAATATCATAATTAAACATTTAACAATACACATGATTATAGTAACGTTACTGTCAAGTACTACGTTCACATAATGAAGTCTTCACTATTTAATTTAATTAATAATTGTATTGTATGTTACAACCAAACCAAAAGGGCATATAGAAGCATGAATTCACAACACATTCTGTCCTACCAGTTGCGTCTTTGGATGATCAGGAGCTGTGGTCATTGGTATCTCTTCTCAGGAATGAGTGAGAGCCAAGTAAGCTTTTACCAAACATTTCGATGCCATGCACATGCACTGCTTGTGGGTGCGCAGGTTAATATGGTCCCCAGAGCACTTCCTGGTGGTTGGTTTCAACAGCTCCGGTTGCATGGTTGCCCCCTGCAGGTTGGGAGTGCTTTGAGCACCCTGGGTGGATTTAGGCTTGAGTGCTCGGTATAGCTTGTAGTCAGGAATTGACACA